>NW_006264202.1:186300-198093 GCF_000469605.1 Apis dorsata | reverse complement strand
TTTCTTTTTTTTTTTTTTTTTCGACTATCCCACGGATCTCGTCGACAGAACAAACGAAAAAGTTTGGGAAAGGACGGGATCGAAGTTTTCTTCGTAACGAAGAAAAGTAATCTCACGGAACGTTGTTTCGGCCCCGGTCGTTGGGCCGAAATTGTAAATAACGATTTTCCGGAAATTGGCTAAACTTCGTTGGAATCCAAGCATTTCCACCGGTCAAATTGATTTAACTCGAGAATTTGTATGATACGAGTTGGAACTAGTGTAATTTACTGCCTCAGATTTTATTCCCCTTTGCAATTTTGAAGTTGTAGTATATCTGTGCTTTCGAGGATCCTAGATGAAATTGAATTTTTTTTATTTAGTTTGGATATTGACATTCTATAGTAATAGTGTATTTAAACACATATAACAAATCATTAATTAGAATGGAATAAAATATAATAGAGCAACAAAGGATAAGAAGGAAAATTTGTTCAAAAAATATTGCTGTTTATAGCGATACGAGATTTACACGTACGATCCTCCATCCCGGCGTTTCATTATTGTTATTAATACACTTTCCATCCTCGTTTCTAAGAATACAAACCGAATTTCTACGAGATTGGGACCATTCGGTCGTGTGACACCTGTGACATCGTTCACGACTATTTTCGTGCTACGTGCCACCCTGTGGCGTTCGGTTTTCCTCGAAATTTGGATGTCTGACAATTCCCTGACAATTACTTGACATCTCTGTTGCGATACGTGTGTAGAAAGTAGCTCCAGAGCCACTCTAGGGGATTCAGCTATCAGTATTTCTGCTTATAATTGGAAGGAATATGGTTGTAAATTGGTGTTAAACTATTTATACTGTAACTATGAAAATAAAAAATTCGACAAATTTATGGAAAGGAAGGGATTTCAAATCTTACTCAAGGACGGAAATATCTCGATGCTAATTTCGTTCCTCACCATTACGATATACATATTTATACATGAGATGTGATGCGTGTAATTTCGTTTTTATTTCTTTATTATTTTTTCAAATTTTTTTTATTGTTTCGTGATTAATTATTTTTCAATATACAAAGTTAGAAGAATGATAAAATTGCAGATTGTTAAGAATAATTAATCTACTTTTTGTATTAGGTCTTTTATTTTTAATAAAATTCAATTTGAAAATCGGTTAGATATTGTACACTTTGATATGTGAACGTTTAATATCGTATATTACTTGTTTCAACAACGTATTTGGTTAAAATCTCTCTGGTAAACAAAATCAACAAATAAACACTCTCCTATATAATGAATTTCCAAATTCAATTTCCTCGGAAATGAAATTTAAAAATGGAAAAATATCATTTTACATTTTCGAATATAAAATTAATTTCATTAGCTACGAAAAAAAAAAAAAAATTGATAAAATTTCGAAGCACTAATCATCACTTCAAAGATTATAATCTCGCTATAGTTGAACATCCAATAATTTTAATATTTACATCCAATAAAATTCCATATGTTGAATTTCCATTTGTTAATCTTCCCTTAATCTTCAAATAACACAAAACTCGAATATTTTAACTCTTCCCTCTACTAACTTGCATCTATCACATACACACTATGTATATTTTTCTTCTATTTTCAAAATCTTTAATTACTAGTATTTACAAGTCGGCTTTTCTTTCATCGTTTCTTTCTTTATTTATTTATACCTAAGGTAAAGACCTCTATTGCATTCCACATCACGAATGTGATTGCTACTCGCGTACTTACACGGTTCTTCACACGACTGTGAGAGTGTCCAGTTTCATTCAACAGCGTGATTCTTGACGCGACGATGGAATTCGTTTCGGGAAACGTGTCGAGAATGGAGTTTCGGCCGAGTTGTCGCTCGAGGAGACCCTCGTTGCTCGGTTTCGAAGCAAATCGAGTTAACTGCTGCCACTTGGCGCGCGCCATTGTTGGAACTGGAGGGAAACGTTTGGTATTTCGATTCATTCAGTCATGGTGTAGGAAAGTGTTTTATATTTACGTGTTTCCTATCGAGATAAGTTTTCGAAGTTTGTGTTTATTCGTAATAATATTTGAGGTTCAAGTATTCATTAATTATTCGAATATTGAATTTATCTTAGATTTCTTCTGCTTTACACTTGCAACAATTCTCGAAAATATTTAAAATTTTAGAATTAATCGTTGATTTTCGTTTTATTTTATTATCCAATAGGTTAATCTTCTCTTCTCAATCTTCCAATGAAAATGAAATAAAATTTAAATTTTCAATTTCAATTTTCAATCGAGCTTTCGAATATAATCTAAGCTTCAATCACTACCAATAAGAAGCAAGAAACAGGCCGCGTGAAATTTCCCCCCCTCGAAAAAACGTCCTCCGAATGACCTTACCTCGGGCCGTTCATAAATATTGATAAAATGCGCTTCCTGTCCAACGAATAGAAGGTAGGAGAAAAAGATAGAGACGAAGGAGATATGGTCGTGGGAGCCGGATAAAAAAAAAGAAAAAGAGAGAGAGAGAGAACCTGGTTCCTCTCGTCAACCGGAGTTGCAACAAAGTCCGGCTGGTGAGACCGAATGATAAAGGCGTTACCGCATTATATTTTCGGGTGCATGGAATTAATATTCATGAAGAACCGGTATTGAGGGGTGAGGGAGAGGGAGGGAGAGAGATATGACGGGCAGATTATGGGCGAATAATGCGGTCGTGGGACTGTTCTCGAAATTATTGCAAATTATAGATTTTTGCTCGGTTTCCAGATCGATATTCCTGGCACGAGATATGTTCTGTTTGATCGATAATTTTTTTTTTTTTTTGGGACAGATCTAATTATATTTTTGGATATGGAAAAATTTGATAAATTTCGATGTTTAATTAGAAGAATATATTTTAGTTGTTTGAGAATTTTTTAAATAGTGATTAATAGTAGAATTTTATTATTTTTTTCATAGTTATTTCGGTATTTTAGATTTTGGAAATCGTTTGTTCTTTGCGTAATATATTTAATAATTCAGTAAAAAGTAGTTAATTGATTATAAAAGTGATAGGAATTATTAACTTTTTTATATTTACAAAATTGCAAGTTTAGTAGAATCAGAAATTTTTCATTTTCATATTATTTCGACTCAATTTGCTAATATTCTTATTGTCTTTTGTTACTTTTACAAAAAAGAATATTTTGCATATATCATAATAATGTTTCAATTATTTTCAATAACTTTTCATTTCTTTGAAATTTCTAATGATAACGAATTAAATAAAAAATTAACTAGTAATAGATAAATTAAATATCTATATCTATCTTCTTTTAATTCAATATCTCGTATAAATGGTAATATATAATACTCAAAAGTATGAAACGATTATTCTTATCGAGTTTTAACTATTTCGATTATGTTATCGGTAGACATTGAATTCCTATTGGAATTACAAGGTCACATTAAAAAAATTACCTTCGATATAGAGTAGATCAAGCCAATATATTCTTGAATTGCTAAGGAGTAAAAATTTTTTTACGATTTTAATGTATTCATTGAACAGCATATATTTTTCTTCGATCGGTTTTTATACGATTAGGATTAAACCAGGTATTTAGAAGTATTTAGAACGTTTGTTTATTGTTTCGAAAAATCTGGATCATTTGTTATCGTTTTTCATTTTTATTTAATTCGTTGATCAATTAAATTAAAAACTAACAAATGAATTATAACAAGCAATAAGAAATATTTTACAATTTTTTCAATTAAATTATATGTGCAAAATGTTTTTCAAAAAATTTTCAAATCTGCACTTTCATTATTTATCATATATTTTCTATCAATTTTTTATTTCTCCAAGCATAAATTCAGAATTTTATACTTCAAAAAATGATTGAATCCAAATATTAACCAAAATCTTTATATATCGAAAAATTAAAAACCTTCCAAATTTCATTCAAATTCCAATCCTTTTTCTCTAATAAAAATATTAGAATCGTTTCTCCCATATATATAGGATCGTTTCTGCGACCACAAATATCGCAAAAAATTCCCAGAGAAGGTCTAAAACCTTTCCCGTCATCGTGTACCTTCTCTTCACGATTCTAAAAATCATTTTATCGTCTCGAAACACGTCGCTCCCCTCGATATTTCTCTTCCCTAAATGAATATTTCCACCGATCCGTAAAATCTTTCCACCTATCTGTGACGATTATAATACCAATCACGAATCCGTTGCTCGTTCCATATCCCAGACCCGATGTAAATCGATGATCGTGAGAATTCCCGTTGATCCGTGAATTTTCTGCAAATCAAGAACGGGGGAGGGGAGGGGTTGGCCACGATCGGCAATAAAACGGCCGCCAAGTATTCTTTCCCCACCGTGTTTTCCACGCTCGGCTGAAACTCCGTGGACCGGTTTCCCTGGAAATTTGACGCGGTTCGTCGATTACCTCCAGGGTGGCATTGTCTCTCGTCGTTAGTTCAGGAACACAATTAGCGCACGAGGTCAGGGAGCTCTTAATCCACCGTCTGTCCGTCGGATTGTCCTCTTCCTCCTCCTATGCATTTCTGTCGTTTCGTTGGATTCTTCGCTGCGCATCCTATCGGAAAGTCTATAGGGAGCTGATTCGCGGATAGTCATTTCGTTATATACTGTCGATGGGTTAAGCTTTTTCATTTCCGTGTAAATCGTGAGAGCTTTGGTAATTGAGAGTTTTGGCACAGGTGTAATTGAATCGCGGCATGTTTGGGTTTAAATGTTGTTTTTACGTCGGAAATCGTCGATGCTTCGAGAGAGATAATTTTGCAATGTGCGGAACGATGTTATTTCGGATGACGATACGGTGATGGCACAGAGTGTTGATGGATTTGCATGGGATCCATTTGGTAAAGGGGAAATTAGTGGATAATCTAATTTTTCGTCAAGAATTTTTTGACAAACTGGATGAAAGTTGAGGACATTGATATTAATATAGTAATTAGAAATATTGGCGAAATATTGGATTGAAATGAATCTTTTTTCAAAATTTAACGATACTTTGATTATTTTGTTCGATTAATCCTCTCGATTTATGTAATTTATCAACCGTATCATTATCTGAAATACGAATATTTGATGTGAATGTAATGTGATATACATATATATAATTTTCCACTATGGAAAATGTTTCGTTTGTAAACATAATAATACAAATACATATATTAATAATAAATTTTTGTGTATAAATATTACGAGGAACGAATCATGTATTAGAAGTATCAACAATTTTATCAACAATAAAATATCGAAAGAAAAGTTTACGAGTTTTTTGAGCTAGGATAAAACTATTAGAAAGTTAATCATTTCATTATTTTTACTTTTTACGAACAACAATTTCGATGTAATTTAATTTCTTTCATCATTCAGATAAAAATCCTCCATTTTATAATATATTTAGTCAACGATTCACAAGTGGCCAGATCATCTGGAAAAAGATATCGACATAGTTTCACGTGACGACCGATACGTGCTGTAAGAAATCGTATACCGACACGCGCATTCCACAATGTAATACACCGGTCGATCGAAGATTTCTGTACGCGAGATGAGGGGTTTCTCGATTCAAATTCTTTCCTTCTTCTCTATTTCATGTGTTTGCAAGCCTTCTTTCCAAGCTACCATTTATCGATCCTTCGAATGGCATTACGGCGTGTCTGTCAAGCCAGATGAAAGGTATTGCCATCGTAAGAAGGCACGCTGACACTATCTTCGTTTTATATGCAATCGATCCTTGGAAAGTCGGTTTGATCATTTTAAGATTCCTCCCAGGATGGACGTTCCGTCCGAGCGGCTATTAAGACGTAATTATTTGATCGAAGACTTGTAACGCGATCTGAATTGCTAGTTATACCGATTAAAGTCTTTATCTCACGTTCACCGATGGCGGTGAATGTCGACGCATCGCACTAGATGAAGATATTAAAGCAATAAATATGAGCATTATGACGGTTTAACGAGCTACACCAGTGTGACCACTATTTTATAGCAATGGAGTAAATAACGTTCTAACGTTTTGCCTGTGTTACCAGTTTCTAGACATTAATTTCTAGCTATTCTTACTTGAAAGTTTGAATTCATTTTTTTCAAACTAAAACTTTATCATTGTTCAGTTTTAATAAGTAGGATTTCTTTAATCAATTGATTAAGTAAAAATGTAGTAGAGATTGGAATCATATTATATATACACAAAGGAACAAGATCTATGAGATTTAGATTATAGAATTTGCTTGCACAATCTAGGTAGATTAGTCAAAATTTGTTGTATTTAGACATTGAGTTTAAAAATCTTATATTTTGCATTTAATTTTTAGTATAGACAAACTCAATTCACTTCTCATTATCACAATTGAAGAATTGAAAAAGTTAAAGTGATATTCAGAGTCAGGAAAATATAGGAGAAGAGATTGTAGAGTTTCAGTAGTTTATAGAATACAGTTTAGAAGTCAAATCAGTTTTATTTGCATGGTTTCAATGATCAAAGAAGTAAGGAGTTATTGATCTTTAATTCTAGAATATTAAATTTATATTAAAGTCCAAGTTTATTAGGTTCTATCTGTTTAGTTTTAAACTTCACAGATTCAATTTTGATTTGTAGGATTTATATATTGAAGTTTAAGCTCTGAATTTGAGATCTCTTGTTTGTACTTCTGATTTCTGATCTTAATTATAAGTTTAGAATTTGGAATTTTGAACTTCAACCCCTATGATTATTCCTATAATCACAAGATGGCTATTATGATACACAGTTAGAAGTTCTATTATCCCAGGGATACCTTAATCTATTTAGGTAGTAAACCGCCTGTCTCATGATCTCAGGCTGACCTGAGATAGGTATCACGATTTCAGGATATTAAATTTGAATCATCACAAGTTCTGCTGTGGTAGACTTCCATATAACTTTGCAATCAAATTCTCTGCTCATGATCCTTTCCCATTCTTCTTCGTGCTTGTAAGTGCACAATTTCCAACTTTACGTCGAATACAAACTTTGAAACATAAATTATGTATCTTCTGTCACCATGTTTCTATTACAATAGTTAAACAAAAAATATGTAAAATCATGTCACAGCTAGAATTTTTTCCAATTTCACATTGAATATGAATCTACTTTCTATCACCATGCTTTCATTAGAATGATTAAATACAGGATGTTGCTCGAATCTACAACTTCCTTCCTTTTATGCATCACGCAAGGAAATAGAAAAATTCAGATTTTATTCATGAATGTTATTCGCGTGTGATCAAAAGCGTGAAGGCGAAGTCGAATCGCAAGGTAAAATATTGCTCGTTACGACGAAAAATGCTGATCGCGTTTGCCTTTTCGAGCTTTCAATTAACGTTTCCAATTTTCGCGACCACTCCATGTACCATGGAATCCGATAAAATATCCTACTTGCGCCCTGTAAAATGAATTATAATTAGCGGAATTTGTCGTGGGCGTCGTCGTTGAATCGATTTTGAAACACGGTCATCGATTCCTAGCACGCTATGGCGCATAATTAATGGCAGATTTAATTAGAACGCGTATCAAAATTACGCCAAGCGTGGAATTTATCGCGCGATATCGTTATTTTCGTGTTGTAGAGGAACACGTTCGTTCGATGTGGAAAATAACGATGAAATATCGAAGGAAATTGGGACAAATTGTCGATAATTAAGTCGAAAGAATAATTATTTGGATCACAAATTTCTTTTTTTCTTTCTTGTTTTTACATTGTTGTAAATAAACAGATTCATTTTTCTGTGGTCAATTGATATATATATAAATTTCTTTTAACTAATTTACATAATAGAATAGTATATTTAGAATCATTTTCAATACATTTTGAAATAACGAAAACGAATAATCCACGAGACATTTTTATATAATTTATTTTCACGTATTTTTCTTTTTCTTTTTTAGATCCAGTTGTATTTATATTACGTAGATAATAAAATCATATTTATATGTTCCGTTGGAAAAAATTTCACTATATATTTCCGATTTATTTTTGCATAATGCTCTGTCATGTATTACGTCCCACGTTTTACGCGCAATATTCGTCATTCGTTGAACTTTTCTGCAAGGTTGCGTAGTATATATATACTATCTCGTCGATCAAATATTTTTACAATAATTTATTTATCCGCAGAAAAAGATAATTTGTGTAACAAAGAAATTTATTCGCCAATATAAGATTGTTTCGATATAAAGGTTAACAAGAATCTCTAAAAATAGCATCCTTGTAAAGGACAATTGATGCAGCATCGATAACAAATCCATAACACTGACGTCAGGACCAATAAAATTGCCATACTGTTAAACGGCCAGAACCAGATGCACCAAGCCTCTTCGTTTTCTTTGTCGTCGTTGGGAGGTGATTGGGCATCAAGGTCAATTTATCAAGCTCTTGATTCGTATCATATCTCTTGCATGGAGAAAAATTGTTAATAGTACTGTTTGTACATTCGTTTAATCGACATATTTAACGTCTATTATGTAACGTTCCTCTTTGTTACTCATGCATGATAATTGTCGTTAATTTCAGAAAAGATTTCACGAATAATATGTTTAATGAATAAATTTATTGCGACATTAATAATTGATACTTGAATTGAAATAAAATCTAAAGAGAATATATTTAAATTATACTATCTTCATGATCTTTACACTTGGTATATTCATAAATTTCCAAGAAAATGTTCACTCGTGTTTAACGTAACAGCTTATCCTGTTCAAGTTATCGTAAATATCGATGAGAGAGGTTTGCATAAAATTTTCGAAAGGGAAATAGGTCGATGGACGTTAACCAAGAAATAGACGAAAGGAGAACCCCGTGGAAACTGGAATCCGCTTTCCTTGTTTCTTTCGAGTAAGAGGCTCATGGAACGACAAGTAATTAGATTGGCTCGCGAGTTTCAGTAATAGTCGTGGTACTCCATATAGTTTCAACATTTAAGTTTCTCATTACAACGGTGGTTAGTCGACTATCGTTCGAGACGTCCATGACGTTCTCTAGCGTCTGGACACGTCTGGTGCACGTGGACACGTATACGGTTATTAAAGCGACGAGCATTCGAGTATGCAAATAGAAAGGTCCCTTGATAGCTTTCGTCAAACGCATCAGACGTTCATTAAGTTGAATCGTGTAATAAGAGTCAGGTGCGATTTCGAGAGAGAGAAATCGAGAAGGCATTCGAGAGATATTTTTCCTTTTTCCATTAGTTGCCATGAGTAGATCGATGTTTCGAGAGATAAGTGTTTTACATGATGAGAATATGAAATTTTTTTTTTTTATAAAAGAGAAATTAAATAATTGCACATCATTTCGTACGTTAAAGTAAATAATTGTTCCATAATATCAGAAGGATAGTAAATTTATGGCTTGAAAGATATTTCATACGATGAAAATTGGAAATTGAAAATTGTTTATTCTTGATTTATTTTATTTATTATATCATATTATAATTTATTTTATTTTATTTTTTCTTTCTTCGAAAAAAGATTAGATACGTTTGTTTTATGTATCTAAATTAAGAGATTTATTATTTAAAGGAAAAGACTATATTTTTCCATTTTTTTCTTTCGATAAAAAAAGGATATACAGTTGAATGCAGTATGCAATGTTTTTCACGTATAGTGCAACACGGTTTTGAGACTATCCTTTTTTCTCGATACATCGATCGAACTATATTGGCAATTTCATTCGTAGAATTTTCAGTGTATATCTTGATTTGGGGATTCAGAACGTAATGTATAGGTAGAAATCGATTGATTCGTGCGGATGTGCGGAGATATAGGGTGCTCAGATAAGATTTGGAATCAATCCATGAAAAAATATTCGTTTCAAACATACTGTAGGACACTTTGAATTCATTTCTTTCTTTCACGATTATTTATTATTATAGAAGCGTAATTTCCTTTTATTTTTATTACATTATATATATCCTATTACTTATTATATTCTTACTCTTCTTCAAAAAATCATCTTTCTTATATTCTACGTAAGTCTCTATTCTATCGTATTATCAATTTATTTTGAATTTCAGTCAAGATTGATTGACAGTGATTAAAAATTGGTCTAGACATAATAATAAATAAATTTCAAAAAAACCTGACGTACATCTTTCGTCAAAAATCGTCAGGAAAAAAGTGTTGCATTTACATCGATCAATTTGTCAGTTGTCAAATAATTTTCCATATCGAATATCTATATTCTTTTTTAGTATATAATATAAGAATGCCAGTGTGAAACGAATTCAAAAATCGTTGAAATTATTAGAGAATCATATCATCTTTTCTCTTCTATCAGAAGAAAATTGGTTTGGATTGTCGTATTGACACAATCAAACAAGTAAGGTCGATTTAATATGTCAAAATCTTTTCTGATATTGGTCCTCCACTTGGGAATTTCTGCTGAACCAAGTCTATATCGAACGTGCTTGACCTTCTCGATGGTATTAGTTTTGTTGGTTTGCTGGGAAAGATCGATCAAATCCATTTTATCTTATCTGTCTGTTAGAAATGAGATTTTATCTTTGAATTGTTTCGAAACTAAATGTATTGATATTTAATTCTTGTTAACTGTCATGTAAATGTCAGTTATATTAAATCAAATATTAAATCAAATATTAGGAAATATTGAGTAGTGACTATTATTTTATGCTTTATTTAAATGATGAGATATTAAATTCTTGCACATGTCAGTTCTTCAGAGTTTAAAATCCATTGCTTATAATATTTAATAAATCATATCGAAATTGAATTTCTAATGAAAATATTAAGAATATTAATAATTCATTAAGAATTATTATGAATGGATAATCAGGAAATTTCTGATTATTTTATCTAAATTTCTAAATCTTATTAAAAGTTCCTTTATAAGTCATCATTGTAGATAAACATAAAATAATAAAGATAATTATTCGTTGAAAAATGTCGATTAAATTTATTTTGATCAAATTTATAATTTCGAGTAAATTATAAATTCTAGAAATTGAATTTATATTTTAATATAAAGATTAGTAAATTTCCAAATTTTTATTTCGGATTAGATTTGTATGAGTTATGCAATTACGTAATTTGTTAAGAATTTAAAGTTTCATTTAAAGTTTTGTAACATTATGCAATTGTATTATAACAATTCAAGGATACAGAGGAACAGGTGCTATTATAGCTATATTTAACGTCTAATGATATAAACTTCGGTTTCTTGTAAATAAACGTAATGCTTGTACCAGGCTTCGTTTGTTTAAATAACTTTCGCTCTTTAGAAACCTTGAGTTGCTCGAAGGCCACGGTGCGTGAAATAATCGTGAAATAATCTTGAAGACATAAGAAAGAATTTTCTCTTTAGTCAATAGAATCTGGAATGACAAATGACAGAGAAAGTCATCGCGCCTCATTTTAACTGTCAAATGTTAATCTTATGATAAAGTGGCAGTAATATAAGAAAATAATATTTTTTATATGCTTCATTAATGTCAGAAACAATCGTAAATTTTTCATTAATTTATTGTTATATTATATATATAATATCAAATTCAAATTCGACGATGCGTGTGTTATTACACTTATATTTTTATTTCGAGTAAAATTTTGGAAAAACTTTACGTGGAAAATATTCTGAGATTTTTATATTCATTTCCATTTCTTTAAATCATATAAGAAACTCTTTATTTTTATTTATATATTGTTAAATGATCCTATATCAGAAATCAATTATACGTTTTTTTATTAAGTATAAAACTGAAGATGATCTTAAGACCTTTGAAAATCTTCCATGTATAAAAATAATTATTATACA
>NW_006264202.1:163430-186190 GCF_000469605.1 Apis dorsata | reverse complement strand
TTTTTTTTTTTTAAAAAACGATGGAAATGTTCAAGGTATTCGAAATTATTGGATCATCCCTATCATACACCATTCAAGTACAATGCTGAAACTCCATCAACGTTAAATTTCTTCCATTTTCACACCGCACCCATAAACATTTCTTTCTTCTATAAATATCGAACCCTTCCCTTCAACGCTAAATAGGGATATAAAATCCAAGGTATCAGCTTCTTTTCCCTTCTACCTTCATCTTTCCCTTCAGTTCAACCAGGAAACGGTTTAACGCTCGAGGACTTTCACGCGAAGTAGCGATCGACTCCGATATCCAACCACCTTTCTTCCTAAAGCGTAAAAAAAGAAGGGGTGATCGTAAAGAAACGATCGGCTTCAAGCTTCCCTTGAAATTTCCAATTTACCCCTTATCGTTGTTTCGCGGCTCGAAACTTTTACTCGTTCCAAGAAACCTGTTTCACGTTGACCTCTATTATCTTCGTAAGCAACAATCCCATTCCGAGGATATCTCGCGCGCGTTGCTCGTAAAAAAATTACGTTTAACCCCCAGGATTCTCCTCGATAATTGAATATTTTTTAGATAGACGGTACATATTGATATTTTGGATATACGTTAAATTTTAAGGGAGATCCGTAGGGAAATCCTTGATGACCCAAATTCCTAAGCCTTTATGTAGATTAACACTGTTCACTTCTTCCGCTTTGTGGATTTTGCAATTGCCTACGGGTAGGTTGAAGGGAAGCTAGGAAACTGGCAGAGCGAGAATTTGAGAATTTTACCCTCCGCCTATTACATTGCTCATTGCCCGCAGGTGTCTCCAAGCCTATCCAAATAAACGCGATAGAATAATATTAGCATAAGGATTGGTATCCTAAAAATAGAAATTACATTTGAATTTCTCTTCTGAAAATCTTTTCTACAAATTAACAAATTAAAAATTTGAAAATTAGTTTTCAACTTTTGCGTGATTTTCAACCCTCGATAGTTTCGTTCTCTTGAAATATATTTTCTTAACCCCGCCTGAGAGATCAATCTCTCAGGTACGAAAACGGTCAGATCCATGGGCGCGGGTGCGGAAGGTGCACACGGCAGCGTGTATACACGATCTCGTACACGAGGATCGCGGGAGGGTAAAGAGGATCGACAGACAGCGTTCCTTCTCGGCGTTACACGCATCGAGCAGGTTCATAATCACCTGGCCGTGCACATACATATCGAGCGACGCGAGTTAGGCCGTTTCTCTCTGGTTTATAACCAGTTTCGTGTAACCACCAGAGGCGGTGTAAACGTGGTTGGTTGCGGTGAAGGGGGAGAGGAAAAGGAAAGAGAGAGGGAGGAGGAGGGAGGATTGTGAGGATCCACGGCGTGTATTCACGGCTGCAAGAGTGCACCTCCGTTCTTAGAGGTTGGAATATATTATGTGCACTGTATATCGCCGGCACAATGCCTTCTGTACGGTATAATGCGCGTATATACGAGATACAATCGGCGAGGCCTATGCCGTGGTATATTCAGTATCATAGGGATATAGTATATTGTTAATGTTACGGTGGTGTGGCTCGGCTAGGAATGGGATCAAGTTCAAATGTGTACCGGAGAATCCGAGACAGTTTTGGGATTCAAATTTTGCTCCGTATGAAATTTAGGCAGTACAATAGGGGGATAACTGGAATAAAACCAAAGTTGGGCACGAGTGGTGGTAAAAATGTTTTGTAGCGTAAAATATACGTAATCATCCTGTTTTAGTAAATTCATCTTGTATCTTATACGAGTGAAAATTATTTTATATTCGTTATATAACTTTTTTTTATTAGATATTATTTGATACTATTCCTGTGTCTCGTGAGGTGTCCCCTATCTTTGCTTACTTTTTTCGCGAGTGAGGAGGTGGCGTATTTTAGAACCGTCCTTTTAATCCCGCGTTGTATAACGTAACACCTTCGCGGCCGATGAATTCTCGTGGAGCGAGGCGGATCTAAACGAGCGGCTATTTCTAGACCCTGCATTTTCCCGCAAAATGTGTGCAACGCGTGTCTAGCGATGCGCGCGGGGGATCGTTATGTATTCTGAAATAGAACGAATCGAAAGAATAACGTATCCGTTCCTCGTGGAATATTCTCGAGATGGCGAGCTTTCGCTATCGATACCTCGAGTTGTGTGGTAGATATAAAATTGGTGACTTTTGGCGCAAACTCTGATGATAAATCTGAAAAGTGTGTCGATTTTGTTTCGTGAAATAAAACGTGGGATAAAAATATAAAATCTTCAATACAAATATACAAATATTTTAACAGAAATGTCAACAAGAAGAGATACTGAATAATACGAATTATGGAACGACTATCGCAATTTTTCTCTTCTGGTCAAATTCTGATCGTGTTTTCAGAAACCCTATTGTAAGAAGCTTTGTCAAGACGACTATTCCAGTGTATCGTTAAATATATTGTAAATATATCGTAAATATACCGGTCACGCGGACGAAGGGTTAACAGAAACGTGCCAGCACGTCACAGGAAGCGGATCGTTAATCTGCGGCTGCGATCTCATTTCCACTAATTGGCTGATAGGGACGCCCGATACAGACGATACCCGGCCGAATGTGTACTGCCACAATGGTTTCACCAAGGGGAGAAAGGCCGTGAAAAAAAAAAAAGACGAATAAGGGGCACACTTATGTACGTAGCACGTAGATTTTCAGAGGGCGGAGGGGTGCTCTTCTCGTCTCTTCTTCGTGTTTCCACTTTGCTTCGTGAGCTGTTCTGATCGTGAGGGAGAGAGAGTTTCTTCGAATCACTGTTTCTTTCTTTCTCCTTTCTCTTTGTGCCTTTCATCTGCGAATTTCAACCCTTATCGCGCGATACTGCTCGACCGTGGAACGATGATACGCGGAGGAATTGCAAGCGGAACTCAAAGGGTGCGATAAGAGGGCGCGATGAACGGTGCATAGGGGTGAAAAGGGAATTAATTCGAAACGTTTGACGTTCGAGTTTTGGTTTCTGCTTTGATTTTCTCCGAACGCTGCCTCGTGTTTAAGTTGTTTGAGGGTGGAATCTGTTGCTGGTTGGTTAGAGGGAGAATCTTTAAATTCGTGGATAATTGGTTTTACAGGGAAATGGAATGGAATTGATGTAAATTTTATTGTTAGTTAAAATAGGAAAATTAATTTTCATATAGTTTTTCTTATAGTTTTGATTAGTGGTAGTTTATCATCTGTTTTATAATTGGAATGAAGTGGAATTTCAAAAGATTAATTTTATAGGGAATATTTTATACAGAGAAAGTAACATAAATTGCTTGATGATAGAATTTATATAAGTATTATTGGAGGTTAAGAAAGTTGATACTTAAATTTCTTTATAAGATCTCCTTTACTTTAACTAGATTTATAGAAAATATTTTCAAATAAATTACATAAATCTTATAATTTTTATATTATAATTCTTTTCATAACTCTTGATATAGACAAAAAAAGAATCTCTATTAATACTTTCATAAAGAAAATGAACTTTTATTCCTCGTATAGTTTCTTTATACTTGGTCTAAAAATTTTCCAACAAAGAAAATTTATATCATTAAAGAGAAGTCGAAACATTTCTATCTTTTTATTCGGTCTAGACTTTCGGTATAAAAAAGGTAGATAGACTCCTATACGTCCACTTCCCTTCCATTACCTCCGTTTCTTTTATTCCCCCGTACTTGTACGTCTCTCCCTTATTTCCCTCGTCCATCTCCACCTGTTTTCCCTTTCTTGCTCCGTTGCCTTTCACGCGCGACGTTCCTTTTTCTTTCCACCCTTGAATCTCGACGATCCACTGTTAGATTCGCGCCGTGAAAGCCCACGGGATGAAAGGAGCACGAGGAGGGTAGAGGAACTGGTGGAGGGACAGAGGCGGAAGACGACAAGGGGCAGCCACAAAAAGCAAAGAGAGAGAGAGAGAGAGAGGGAAGAGAAGAGACTCTCTCAGAGTGAGGAGACCGTCCTTAAAGGATAATAAGCTCGCACGACGTTAATAGCTGCCGCGCTGGAACTCTACTGAAAAGGAGACGCGTCTACAGACGAGTGGATTTTGAACGTCCCTCTGCTCTCAGATTTTGAAGAACGTCTCTAGAAATGAGAGTCAAGTCTGAAGAGGTTAACCAGTGGCTCTGAGATTGGACAATATTCTCGAAAGGGCCTGACTTTCGAGTTGCCTCTATATTTGATTGTGTATGCATACGAGTAATCATGTGATATCACGAAGTATATAATTCTAATATAGTGGCCTACATTCAGAAATCTTCGTGTAATAACAAATGCATACATCCAGACTGTGAAAATCTACAATTTTTAATAACTTACGACATAATTTGATTACTACGATTACTCGTAGAACTTTTTCGATAAAAAATTCTTCTTTTCTTTCGTTAGAATATAATATCAATGTGTTGGCTAAAAATTCGCATAAATCAATACGTACAAATTTCTCAAGTTCAAAATTCTCGCGATTTCTCTTATAATTTCACAAATCGCGACATTGTTACATAATTATTACATTGTAGTACAAGTTGTTCAATTACCGTTAATTGAACGTAATAAAATGAAAAGTTTAATCAAGCAAGTATCGTGACCAATACTGGCGCTGGATATTCGTAGGATAACAAGGAAGAACGCGTGTTCCGCATATTTTTCTCACAGCCAGTCACCTGCACCTAGTCGATTTCTAAGTTCTCGACCGATCGATCACCCGTGCTCGTTCACACGAGGCGATTTTCCTCGCGCGTCGCTTTTTTCTCGCCTCGTGAAAGGTTAATCATGGCCGTTTTATCGGTGACTTTTAACTACACCAATCGATACAAGAATGTCTAGTATGTGACGGAGAACCGAGGAATCTCACAATCTAGTCCTAGTTCTTTAACACTCGATACTTCGTGGAACGAAAGAGGAAAAACCTTGTTTTTCTTGATCAGCTTTTGAGGCTAATGTGACATCTTTGCCATTTCGTAGCCGTTACATCGAGTAATTCGACTTCTAACAATGCTCGAATACTTTTTTATTGTGAAATTGAACCAATTAATTATTATAAGTTATTTACAATCGAAGAATAATTAAGAAAGAATAAGAATAGTTACGTGTTGCTGAAGTTCTTTCCATTAAAATAAATATTCGAGTAACAACCAAATAAACATTGGCATAATAACTATTAATAATATTTACTTAAGATTCGTATGCTTAATGTTAATAGAAGATTAGGCATAAAAATCTAATATTTGTTTTCATTTGTACTTAATACTTAGTATCCACTTATTTTTTCTTCGTTCAATTCTTCGTCCTCCTTCTTCAGATATCATTATTCTCGAAGCTATATTATTCAAGCTCCGTTGCGTAACAGTCCCAGAAAAGTATTCGAAGTATTAATAATCTGCTTTGTGTTCTCAATTTTCTCAAGTCTCGAGTATTTGCTCGATGCAAATCAGCGGGAAAATTCCGAAGAATCGAGGCAAAGGTTTCTGGAACGTGTTGTCGGGACGAAAGTCGACAACGTAACTCGATTACAAGATGGCAAAGGACAGCCGTAACGCAGGCTGTAATTAGATTTTTCCGTAAACCAATTTACTTTTAGCCGCGGATTGGTATATAAGTATTCCATGCCGGGTCATGGAAATTGTTCCATGTTCCTCGAAGAAATTTCTCGCGTCACTTCGGTGTTGAAACCGCTCTTGTTGTCCGAGTTCCGGATATTGTGGCGGCAAACCAAAGCGGGGAAAATTGAATAGCCCGAGAAATTGCTTAATGCACCGCTGGAAAACGTGATCGATTAAACCGTACACATTGTTAGTCGATTTTGCACGCTATGTAGCGTGGTAACGAGAAATTGCGCGATTAATCAGAGTTCTGTAACGTTGAGATCATTTTAATTTATTCTGATACTGTACTTTCGATATATGTTTTCCATACATTTATGATCAAAAATCTTTGAAAGATCGTAACTCGAGAATTCAATATAGGTAAATTTTTAGGCTGATAGTTAATTTTACTTGGGATTTTATTTTATACTTTTTAAATAGTATTAGGTGTTGGCTTATCGATGAATATTTATTTCATGTAGTGGCACGAATTCTTTCTTTCAGCAGCCTCTATGCACACGTAAAACTCAAATCATAAAAGAATCATATTCCACAATATCTTTCGATCAATAAAATCCTTCTCGTTTATATTTCTTCTTCTTTTCTTCCACGTCGAAGATGTTGCTCAAAAGGATGGAAAAAAATAAAGAAGGGATCTCTGATAGACGCGATAAGACGCGGATAAACATGATTACTACGTCTGCGAGATAGGGTGTAAGGTAAACAGGATTCGATTTTCGGGATCAACCGCTGAAAGAAGGAGGGTGTCAGGGTTGTTTCGAAACCTTGTACGTCAACGTCGATAGTTTGGTGACGCGAGGCGTTTCAATTTGCCGATTTCCAATGCTGCCACGGATCGAGTCGCTTGATCTCTGGAAAATTGGATACGTGATGGGACTTTCCGGGATTCACGGCCAAGTTTACGACCGATCCTCGAATTTTTATCGGTCCCGCCTTGCACCTCGATTCTTCTTCCTCCCTCTCGAGGTGTACGGATGAAAGAGAGGGTAATCAGTCGAGGAACCTTTTCTTGGTTAGAAATCGTGTCTGCGTTTCAACCGAAAATATCTGTAATCGGAAGGATCGATCGAACATTCGAATCGAGTATTAAGATCGAGAGTGATTCGTTAGATCAATTTGGATAGATTCGTTGCGTTGTGATTACTTTAATTGAAAATTTCTGGACATATTAATGATATTTTAAATTTATATTTAATTCATAACTTTTAATTCCAAATAATTAATCAATCTCAAAAAAATCATCTAAAAAAATATCTCTTCTCATCTTTTCCTTACAACTTTTGACAAGTAAGTAAGATCTTACAAATAATCTCAAACCATCGAACAATCGTCCCATTCTCTGGTTCAATTTCCAAGTAATATAGCAAATATCTCGAAGAACAAGTCAACCAACCCTGATTCCCTGTCCCTCTTCTCTTCTTCTTTAAAAATCTAGTGGGAACCCTATACCTACAAGGACTCCCATCCAATCTCGTTCGCCAACCAAATTTCATCCCTCCTCCGTATAAGCGGGTTTCTCCGCGAGATGTCACGCCGGTGTGCAATTTCAGACTAATCTCCTCGCACGTTTTCGAAACGCGTTTCATCTCGCCTAATCAGATTAGCCCGGTTTACCACCGATGTCTACGTGTAAAAACCTTCTTTCTCTCGTACGTGTGCTCCCTTTCGAGCAGTTCCCCCCCCTCTGTATTAGCGGCCAGACGATACGCGTTCCAACGATGAAATTGAACGAAGATTATTAATTGCCCCTTGGTCTACCTGCTTCCTTGGTGCCCCGCGAATATTTAGCGGCCTCGTGTTGCTCGAATGGTACACGGGTCTGGGTTAGACGAGGCGGAACGTCCTTAATGACCATGGCTGCTCGCACTATGGTTCGCGTACTTGCGAGTCGGTCTCGTATTCGGGTCATCTGGTTGGCCGGTTTGGATTATAACCTTCCGAGAAGGTGCATCGTGTTGCTATCTTTGCCTCATTATTGTGTCTTCCTTTCTCTGTTTCTCTAGCTTTGTCAAGTCTGATTGTATGTACAAATATACGTGTCTCTTTGTCTGTTTATCTGAAAATTGAAAGGAGGTAGTTTTATTTTATATATAGTTTTTATTAGATGCGTTATGGCCTTGCTTGAAAAGGAATGTAAAAAACGATCAGTCCTCTCGAGTAATAATTATAGTTATCTTGCAATGCAGCAACAATGCAATTTTATAATTACTAACAGGAATGGAAGTAATTGGATATAAGAGAGGAAATATCGATTGTAATGATTATTTTTCAGCCAGCTTACAAAAATTCACTGTTATTAAAAATTGCAAAATTAAAAGACGTGTTAGAATACACGAGAAATATTGGAGAAAATGATAAATTAACAATGGATTGGAAACTAGGCAACTTAGAACAATATCAGATAAGATAAAGAATGAATATTAAGATGATACTGTATTTCATTATATCGTTGGAATATTATTATTTTTAAATAAATCAAAGTTATTAATACGATAAAATTTATTCTTTTATTTTTACGTAGAAAGAGGATAGTTCCAGCATTTGAATTGTACTTCAGAAAAAGATAGAAAGATAGAAAAATAAGACACAAATATATAAAAATCTACAATCGCATTAAATTTTGCATGCGAATAATTTTCTACGCGTCAAAATCTTCAATCCCTCAAATTAAAGTCGAACAAAGAATTTATAACGGATTTCAAGCAATATAGCATTCGATTTTTAATTAATTTCTGTTGATTCATTCGCATTGCAGAAGAATAGAACCATTTCCATATTAAAGCAGCTCCTTCAATTGGAGAACGTTCTTCTCTTTCGTTCCATCTCCTCTTCTATCCCTCATCGCGAGATTTATTCGTGACCCTGGATAGCGGATATCTACGAGCAAAGGAAGTCCTTTATTTCTGCACCACTGTCGACTCGAGTCGGATACGTGAATGCGACTCTAACGTCCCAATGGGACGCGCTTATGTTCCACGTGTGCAGGGAACACAACCTAAGGCTAGTGCCTACTTTTCTTTCGCTGGATATTGCTTCATTTTTATTGCTGGCTTGTAATTGAGTAGTAGATTTTCTTTCATCGTTACTATCCCCTTCGATTGTTTGAGAAATTCGGTTTTTCGATGATGTGATTAAAACTTTGGCTGAACAGTTGAATTTTTGTTTTGACGATACTATATAAACCTTTTTTAATTATAAAATTAATAATTCATATACATTTTCTGTATTGCTATGTGTCTTTTGTATAAATGTTCCCAATTGAGGATTTTTTTTACTTAGCATTTAGTTAGAAGATTATTTATTCGTTGTACTTTACGTGAAATGAAATTCGTGTAATTATCCAGACAATATACATCGAGAATTATTTTTAATTTCGAGAGACTTGATAGTGAAATCTTATAGCTAAAAACAATGAATCAATTCTCTCGATATATAAATCAAACCTGTGATTTATATATTGCTAAATATAATGTCTCGAGTCGCTATTGAATGCAAGCAGTTCTTTTTATAATAATACAATGTACACGAGTTGCTTTGACCCACTGCCATTTATTCATAGTTGCGTCGAGCGAAATGTTATGAATGAAGAAAGTATTCCATTTCTCTTTAACGACGAGTATTGTTCGTATGAATACGAATTTATGCTTATGTCAAAAGTATTTATGCACAGAGATACAGGGAGTTCGTGAAAATTATTGCTGTCCCTTCGTTTTCTTTCTTAGGGGTTGTTCTTTTGCTTTCATTCTTTTTTTTTTTTTATTTTTAAAATTTTAAAATGTTTCACTAGTTAATTATAATAAAAGAACAAAGATTTTTTTGGAAAGCAACTTACTTATGCTATAAGTATTCTTTTCTTTTAATAGAAAGAAAGAGATAAAGTTATGAGAACAAAGTTTCTTATATTGATTAAAAAACTTAAATTCGTTTTTTGATATTGGTTGGAATTCTTGCATTCGTGAATTTTCTTTCGCTTGGGATTGTAAAAGAAAAGGTTTTCTTAGTTCAAAAGTTAAAAGAGAATCGCAATTCGATTTTGCAGATGTGTATGTGAAAAAGTTTCAACCAAAATGTTACATATATAGAATAAAATAAAATTTATATAACATAATTTCAAATTAATTTATCTATTATTATATTTTAATCTATCAAAGCATAAAATTAACTTAAAATTAATTAAATATCCAATTCTCTAAACGCAAATGAACTGGCATATAAATATTTGCATGTTATCAAACATAAAAATAAATAGCTTCGAACTTTCACGAGAAGTGGAATAATTTTACCATAATTCTACCACAATTCTATTACGTTCTCAAGCAGTACGAGAATATCGATAGATACACAATTTTAACGCCTTCAAATCATAGCAACGCGTTACTTTGAAGATAGGAAGATAAACAATTTAACAGAACAGCCTTTTGTACAGGGTTTTCAATGCGAGCACGCAACAATGTTCGTGTTTCAAAGTCGTTCGTGAAATCGTTCATCCATGTGGTTTCTTGTTCGTGTAAATTAAATCGTAGTTCATGGTCGTCTGCATTCTCGTATAAGGTCGAATAATTAAACTTGGTTGAGAAACGGTGTTAAGTAAAAAATTCGCAAAACGCCTTAGACGTTGAATTTGTCGTTGCACAACGTCCTCTTTAGAATTCGAATTTAATATAAATTCGCGAGAATATGAATTTGTTAAATCCTACTTTCTGGCTGACAGGGTGTTGTTACAAATGCAAATGCTTGGCTTCGAAACGCGTATGCAAAATGCAGAATTTAGACGGGCGGAAACTTGAATTTAACGGAGAAATTGTTGTCGACATTTTTCACCGGTGAATTATTTTCGCATATGTTGAATTATTTTAAGGGATGTGCAAATTTTCAACTCGAATATATTTATTTTTACGTTATAGTGCTCGTATAGTATTTTATCCGTATTATGTACATATTTAAATAAATTAGATTCATGTGGTATTTTTGATTTTATAAATGATTTTAATCTCTTTGTTAAAATGGTGGTATTTAATCTTTTTTTCTTCTTTTTTATTTTAAGAGAATTTATATAAGAGTACACATTAGTTCAGTTATATTATGTAGGAATATTTTCATTTTAATTTAATTAAATATTTATCATTTATCATCATCTATGTTGTGAAACTATTTAGCGAAAGATTGATATATGAATATACAAATTATCTTTAGAACAATTAATATATATATAATAATTGTTTAAATACTTCAAATGTAATTAAAAATTAATTGTTATGTACATATGTATATAATCAGTTATTTCTATTTATGATACAATACTATTAAAATTAATAAACAGTTAATCATCATAGATGATGATAAAATTTTATTTAAAAATTAAATTAAAAAAGAAAAGAAATTAAGAGAAATAAGTTTTTAAATTCAAGTTACGTGTTAAACTTAAAGCTTGTTATAAACGTACTTGCCAAATTGCTCGAAAATTCGTGAATCTACGTATACATTTCGGATTCGAGAAGAAAAACACGAGAATGCAAGGAAAGTAGCTCGTGTCTGTGCAAAGATGGACACGTGTATTACGTTTCAAGTCGTGCCAGTAGCGTGTCTCATGGAATTAATGAACTAACTAGGGAGCACAATGGACGGCAGAATGCAGAGTATTTGCTCGCTTATGATGCTAATGCTGCCTCTTTACTTTGCATGACAATTACCTTGCCTAACTCTAGCCTCCCCATGGGGGTAGTATACTGCTCGTTTCAGTTGACCCGCCTATTCTCCTATACCGATTATACTGTTTCTTCTCTTAGAATCCTTGTTAGTGCATTTAAGTATCGAATATATCCTTCTCTCTTTTTCTAATTATCGATGTCATTTTTGTGCAAATATTTTTTTTATTAAAAATGAGGATATTATTTTACCATTGTTAACTATACAAAACTCTTCCTTCACGCCCAATATTAATCAAACATCATTCTTATCAACGAAATAATTTCGATGAAAAAATCGACGACGAGAAACTTGAAAATTTGCCTACTGTTCGGAAAATTGATTCTAAAAATCCGATAGGGACTTGGGTGAACGCGTGGCGAAAGATTCGAAAAGTTGCAAAGCGGCTTGCACGCCGTGCCGGAACTAATTGCGGATGACCGTCGGCGAAAAGAGATAGAGATAAGAGGCGAAGACAGAGGCGAGAGTCGAGGATAGACGATGAAAGGAACTGGGTCGTTAGCCTGTGAGTTTAATGATGCCGAAGGACGAAGGTCTCGAGTATCCTGCGAAGGACGAACGTCGATCATCCTTTTATTCCTTGGAACAGAGGAACGAACGACCTCCGAGCGAATCGATAATTCGGTCTGATATATCCTGGCCGCAAGAAAAAGAGAAAAGGAGGAGGAGAAAAGACGAAGAAAAGACAGATGTAAAGATGGAAAAGAAAGAGAGAGGATTCGATATCGGTCGATCGTTAAACTTGACTAGAGCTATCGAAGATGAGGATGAGGGAGGAAGAGGATGTATTTGAAGGGGTGGAGAAAGGGAGAGCTATTCTCTTAGTGATTCGATCGAGCATAATTCGTGATTCGATGTTTTTGCTCGTCTCACGATCGTGATCTTTGAGGTTAGTTGTTTGCTCGAATAGAGAGAGAAAGAGAGAGAGATTTAAAATATATTGATATACTAGGATAAGTATTTTATATTTCTTGAGAATTTCTGTAGAATTTTGTAGAGATTTTTTTTCATTCTCTCAATTTTTGTATTGATCTTCTATTTTATTTTTAGTACATTATTAATTATCTTTTAATTAGCGATCGCAAAATTTAAATTATTTATATTATTTTTGGACTCCATTGCCATTATTATTGATACTTTAGGCTTATTATTAGAGAATATCGATGATTGAATATATGATTTCCATGCATATTAATTAATTGTTTTTAAAATTTACAACAATTGAATCTTTCTTAGATTCATTATGACTAATAATTGATTACTTTATACGGTTGAAATTTTTAAAGTTATAAAAGGTGTATGAAGAGGTATATGTCAACATACCGGATTTCGAATACTTTTTATTTTTCTTTTCTTTTTTTTTTTTTCTTTTACCATGTCGTGAAATCATAAAAGCTGCAAAGAGTATCGCGAAGATGGGGAATTAGATACGGTCGCCTGTTGGAGAGAGTAATGGATGGGCTCGGCGCTTGGAGCGATTCGCTCGCTTTAAAGAGCCAAGTGCAAGGACTGAACGTATGCGTGTCAGTGGCCTAAGCCGATCGAATGCACCGATTGATGTAACCTTGTTGCCCATGAGCGTAATATGATTCTCTTTAAAGATCGACTCGGTATTGAATTTTCATTGTGAATCTTTTACACTTTACACTTTGTATTTTATACACTACTGTTGCGCGAATAATAATCAGAGATCTTATTTCATTGGATTAGTCGAATGCTAGATTTGAAAATGTTCCTCGATGAAATGATCTTCTGAATAGGGATGTAAAAAAATACTATTCAAAATATTAGCTAAAATATATAGAAACGTAAATATTATATTGGTTAAAATTCAGTTTTATAAATAATTTATAGCAAAATATGTATCGACAATAGATTACTTTTTTATAAAATTTACTTTCTCTGACAAATTTCTGACGGTAATAATCTTTCTTTAAACATTTTTTTCACTCGCAGTCGTACATTTTCACCCTAGATTTCTTCCCTCGTTTGATCCTCTTCAAGTTCTTTCGAAGAAGAAACTATAAACGGCTTCGTTCCTCTTGATCTTTTCTCCTTTATCCAATTTCAAAGCTCGAATGTGCCGCGAAACTTTTCAAAATTCCCCATTAAATATTGAACTATTCAACGAATTTGTTGAAACGTCCGGCGACTCGTCTCGAATACGTAAAAATTGCACAGTTTTCTAGCTTCCACGCTCGAAGAAGAGTTCGTGCCTCTTGACACGAATGCAACAAGCCTCGAAACGAAGGTAAATTTCCTACGTTTCTGGCATAAAGATTTTTCGACAATTTCTAGCCTTTCTTTCATGCATATTAAACTGTTTGAGACTTTCGCGGTGAGAAATTGCGGTGAAAGTAACGCGTTAACCACCCGAATTACAAGCCTTCCTGTTTACATATTGATTTATCCTTTCCTCTGCAATTATATGTAAAGTTCTTTTTCCTCTTTTTCCTTTTTCCTTTTCTCTTTTTTTCTCGATACAACTCGTAAAAGAGACGAAGAGTAATTAGAAAAGGAAAAAAAAATGAGAGAAAATAGAGATAATTGAGAGATGAGAATAACAGGGAAACGAGTTGTAATATTAGGTAGCGATAAATCTTGTAATTTCAAAACAAGCTTGGAGCATTCCAATATGAAAATTCTTCGTTTATTATCCTCGATGCTCTTTCGTTCGTACGTGTAGCCGATGTTTATACGTACACAGGACGGATTTATGGTTTCCCTCAAGGTTTTTCGACGAGATTATGCACGCTTCGGTGAAAGGTTTCGTAATCGATAATACGTTTTTATCGTATAGTAATGATCTTTACCTTTCGTTGCTTTTTTACATGTATTTAATACATTAACTCATTCTTAAATGACACACAATTTAATTCAATCAATGTATAACCCAGTGACAATATTAAACAATATTCGAACTCATCGATATTGCTCAATATTATTAAGAATTCAAACATTAAAATATATCATATTACCAAAGATTTCCACCATGCTTCGATCATCAATTTACTCACCTCAGACTCGATTCAGAGGGCGGCGTGGAATAATTGTACAGCCGCGATCACAAAATCCTTGCACGTTCTACACAACCTAAATAATTTAATCGAATCGAAGAATGAAAAGAAGCTCGATCGTGTTCCCCGATTCTCCATGGCAAATTTCTTTACCGTAATGATCAATTTAATTCACCGTGCACGTTATTGCCGCGCGATCAGCATACAAGCTCGCGAGCCATATGCACAGTTCCCTTCTCCACTCGATTTGTCTCCTATCCGTCCGCCGCCACGTTATATCTGGCTAATTAGGAATAACGAACGCGATCCTGGTTAACGGTTTGATTCGCGCCACCTGAACGGGCGCTTTTCAATCGAGTGCCTCTTTCTCTAATTGTTTAACAACGCGCCAGCTCGCTAACGAGCCTCGCATAAGTCGCGCTGCTCGCACGAGCCTTTCGCACCACCTTCTCTTCACGTGCCCCTATCCCCCTTTGAATTTCCTTTCTCTCTCTCTCTCTTTTTCTCCCCCTCGAGTGCCATTCGCTCGAATGTGACGCGTGAATCGTAATTTTCGCGTGAGAAATAATCGCGTGCCTTTTCACTTCCCCACTGAAATACAAAGGGGGGTTATTTTCGATCGAGTGGAGGGTGGATCGAGAGAATTTTTTAGGGAATGATTGAAGCGTTGATGAAAGATGTGCGATTCATTTTTGTGCTTGTTTAGTTTGGAATGGAATTTAATTAATTTGTAAAGAGAAGAAATAATCTCTTTGTGGTTTATAGATACAGCGGAATATGAGGATATGATTGATGGATAAATTTTTTTTTTAAAGGACGATTGAGATGGTATAGTTGTGTTGGAAGATGTATGATTCGTTTAGAAACAATTTAGCTGTATCAGTTGGTGGTTTTAGGTAGGAAATAATCACGTGAAGGTTTTTTGATCGAGAGTGGAAGGATTGAAATGAATTTTTTAAGATTGTAATTGTATCGACAAAGATATGTGTGTATTCGTTCGTGGTATGTGGTGTTTAGAAACAATTTAATGGAATCTAATTAATGTGGTGGGTAGTGTAATTGTTTCCCTTGTATGAGTCATTTATTGTTCGGATACAATGGCTGCGTGCCCCACCTGAATTTGTCATTTGAAATACTTCCTTTCTTTTAATGTCATTTGAAGAAGTGATTCTTACGTGTGTCAATGGATGAATTTTCAATATTTATTAATTCATCAAGTTGTACTTTCATACGTGAATTAGATGCTTTTTTATTATAGAGGATTGATAAACAGTAGAATTATACGAAAATTTATAAAACATTTATTTCCTTCTATATTTCGTGTGAAATACAAGAAAATTTCTTTAGCAATTTTGCAATATCTTGAATATTTTGGTTAAACGAACAACTTAATAAAATTAATTTTGAATAATTAATCACACAATTCTCATTTCAAGTTCTAGAATACGTATCAAAATAAAATAGACGTATATCAAATTTTTCTCGTAAATTATAAAATAAGCTACGTATTGACGCGTCAAATTTGTCCAAGATCGTTATCTTACAATTCTCCTAAGACTTCTTGTCGCATCGACAAAGAAAAAAATTTAACGAAAAACTCATTTCCCGCGTATGGAAGCAATCCGTTACATGATTGCCAGATTCTCGTGAAACAATCCTCGTTGATAGAAAAAAAAAAAGAAAAAAAGAAAAAAGTGGGAACTGTTCCAAACGAGAAAACGATGGAGAAGACACGATTTGCTGAGTATTCTCAGAGACACGATATCCACGATATATCCTATAATGGAAAGAAATCCGGACTTATGTCCTCTCCGCCTCATTCACGTTTCATTGTTGCGCTTTATTAGTACCGGGAACGATATCATATCTCGAGATAAGGACTTGTAATTATTTCAAGGAACACCATAGTTTTCGGGTCATGTATATGGCGTAAGCGAACGCGACTCCATTGTTCCCCGGTGGCCCCCCGATTCTAATTTGATCTTGTTTTCAACAATGGATGAAAACAACGCCGCAAAGCGACGTAATTTCATCCGTTGATAACGGTTCTATTAAAACGAGCATCTTCTAATTACCGCATTGTGCGGTGTGTAAATAATGCCCCAGTGTACAGAGCGCGTATCATAAATAAAGAAAATTGTCCGACGTCGGTTACAGGGAACTGAAACCACCCAAAAGACTTGTGCACCATCAGGAGAGCAGGAAAATTACCTCGATCATTTATAAATGGACCAATTACGAGATAGATTTTTCTCTTTATCGCGTATTTTTTTATTGAATTTTAGGATATTTAGGATTCATGGAATTCTATCAATTTTTGAATTAAAGGTTGCGAAATATATGGAAAGGATAAGGATTATAAAAATTGAATCGAAATCTCGATCGATAGGGACGATTGCAACACGGAATCGATCGAATCAAACCAAATTCTTAAGGTTTCGAAACTCCAGAACTGCACCCGGTGCCCTTTCGTCTCGCCTACGTGTCAGCAAATTTCCCGTCACACTATTCCGTCCATTCGTCACCGGTGCAGAAAGAATTCGTCGCGTTCCACGTTTCAATCCGCCCATTGTCGCGAAACTGGCTGCCTTTCTGCCCGCATACCGAAACGTATGATTCGTCGCCACTGCTCCTACTCTGTATTATGTAAGGCCCCTTCGTAATGGGTCGGACAGGCATGGCTCACCTTGAACCGTGCAACGTTTCTAAGGGTTTAAGGGTCAAACGAATTCCTTCTCCACGAGAGGGAGCAACAGTCCCCCTTTTTTGATTACGATTCAGGGACAACCGTTAGATCCATTTTCTTTCATCACGATATCCATTTCGTTACGGTGTACTTTTTATTTTTCTTCCTTCGTTTCTTCTTTCACTCTTTCTCTCTTTCTCTACGTTTTCTATTGATTTTCTAGGATGTAGCTTTGGACGAACATCACTATTAATCCTTTAAGCAGATTCTAGTTGAGTAAACTATGATATTTGCGATATGTTTGTGTGGATGTAATATGCAAATATAATCTGAAAGCTAATATTGTTAATATACTGATTGCTGAGTTCTCAACTGAATCAATGTTCGTGTTCGATAACGAGATGAACGCGTTTGTATTAAATTTCCAATTAATTTTATTTTCGAATTCGTTCCTCGAATATTCAAAATCCAATTAATTTATATTTATCTCTTCGTTTTCTTATTTTGAATCAATATTGGATATTTGAATTAATATTTAATGTGATTATTATAAATAATCACTATGAATTATACTTGTAACAGAATAATACTTTAAAGTCGATACTACTATACCAAATGATAATTAAGAAAATATTTAATTTTTCGAAAAAGTTCATTCGATATTAAAGTAGTAATCGATATTCATCACGAAAGAAATCTTCTTCGATATCACAATTTTTATATAAACTTTGTTCATATCAGTATTACAAAATTGTATTGAATAATACAATATAATGCTTCGATTCATTATTATCTTTGCATTTTCATCGTCAGATATCCTAGCTTCGTTATTGAAAACCCATGTATTCTTATCAATCATTTTAATCAATAACTATACGTGTTTAAATCAGAGTAATAGAGTAACTAGAGCAATGAATTTACATTCCATAAAATCGTGTTACCCTCTCTCGATTCTTGTTTATTAATATATGCATATGATTATACACGAGATAATTCGTAGGTAGGTCCACAGAACGAGTTAAGAGGTTAATTTCGAGGCGAGTGATAAGCGAGATTGTTGCCAGGTAACTAAGATATAACGCTGATTTCGGCAACATTCCTCTGATTCTGTGTCAAGGATTCTCAATCTAGAGTAATTATTTTTTTTCCTTTTTATTTGGTGTTGTAAATATTTCGTTTCAATATCGATTACATCAGTGTTTGAATTAACAATTATTTTGAATTACTTATTTATTATAATATGCAGTTTATTTAATAGAATGAGTCCTCTTATTTGATAATATAAAATAGGACAATTCAAAATTCTACAATATTTATAGAAAAATATATCCATTATGATGAAATGATATTTTTAAACAAATCATTTTCCTAGAAAGGAAGGCCAAATTTGTATAATATCTATTTATAAAAGTTTAAATGAACGATTATAAAAATTGCATATAGGTTAAATTATTTAAACATTGTTTGTAGATCATTATACTTCGTGTTTAAGTTATTTAAGCTACATACTTACTAAAAAAGTTGTAAAGATGTCAAATGTTAAATTGGTATTTATTTGAAGTATAATATAATTCGTAATTATTCTAGTTTCGTCTGTTTACACGGGTTAACTAGTTCAACTGTTACTCGAAGGTGTAGAAGTTTGGGCAAATACGTGTTATAACTTGTTGTACGAGATGTCCAATTTAACTTGTACTTAAGTCTCTCTTGTTTTCGATAATATAAAAAATATTTTAAGGAAGATATCTATTTCTTAAGAATAAATATAATTTTCTTTTTATATCAAAATCGTCGCAGATTTCTTAATATACAATAGATATTATCATGCTTTTTAGAGAAAGATAAATCATTCTGGATAGTTTCATACTAAAAAATTTGTAAAAAGATCAAATATCTTGTTCATTCCTGTGAATCAAAATCCTAAAATATTCTACACATTTTGTTGTTTAAAATTCACTTTTGTGAACTATTTAAATTTATTTCAAATAACCAATCATTCAGAATTTCATTTTATTTCATATAACACCTTTGATATCATTTTTAACAAATTTACTCAAACTCCATTGACTTCATTATTCATTCTCGAAGTAGTTCGAATATATCATAGTTACGAATTATCTCTAAAAATTCAAATCTGTGAAACAAATTAATTTTTTTGTTAAACTTTATTTCTTCCACGCAGAGTTCTACACAGAACTTTGTTTATTTTTCCTCCACGTTCCTCTTGGAATCGTTTTGACAACCACTGGGTCGAGGGCCACAAAGAACATATACATCCAAAGCCGTCGTTTTTCTGTTTACTCGCCTAAAACTCGCTCTTTTGCAACCTCCTAACGAGAAGAGGAAACGGCTCGTTTCGCAGTGGCGATCGTGTTTGAAAGCGGGCTTGGCAGAATTTGAGTCAAGGCGACTGCCTTTATCACGAAGCTCATGTATCCCACCGATTAGCCAGACTCTAATGTCACCGTAATCGACCTGCCAGTACCATTCTCAGTGATCATTCTCTGATCATTCGCCTAATACCGCGTCCATATTGACCTCAACTATTCGCGTTCCGTTTCTACATTAATCAAGAGAACAGCTGCGAAATGTTGTTCATACGTCAAATGAATTATCATGTCGGAGTTGTTAAAATTATTCGAGAACAGTTTAGCCCGTTGTCAAGTATTCGCGAACAACAGTATGGACGTTGTGATACGAAAACGTATACATTCATCGTTTGTGTAAACTTCTAGTCGAACAATTACAAGTTATTTCGATTTGATTGGCATCGTGTTTATATCGAATGAGAAGTTTGATTGGTTTTAGATCGATCGATACGATTGTTAGATTGAAAATTGTCTAAATGTAAATACTTGTATCGAAAGTTAGTTTTTTTGGAAATTGAAATTATTTCCATATGAAAGTTTGCTGGGAGGATTATTAGCACTTGTTCAACTCTTTATTCCAATATTTTATCATTGATTATTAAGACTGACTTTCTGTACGAATATAGAAGAAATATAGTTACTATGAAAAGGAAAGAAGAGAATTTTACTGGGAGAATTATTAGCACTTGTTCAACTCTTTATTCCAATATTTTATCATTGATTATTAAGACTGATTTCTGTATATAGAAGAAATATAGTTACTATGAAAAGGAAAGAAAAGAATTAAGAAAGATAGATAATATTGTTTTAGAGAGTTGTTTCAGAATAATAGTAAGATATTCTATTTTTTATTTTGTAAAGCTTAATATTCTATTTCTTGAAGAACATTGTGGAAAATATCTTTAATCAGCATACAATTTGCGTTGATGTGGATGTAGCCTAACATTCCAATTTAACGAAAATATTTCTTGCATACTTACACTGTCGTTATACTTATACGATACTTGATACCGATTTCACATAGTTTAACGAAGCAAATCGTGATTTATGGCATATACGTTCCCGTATTTCGAGTCGAACTGGTAATTAAATCGTGGTTTTACACATATTTTGTGAAAAGAAACCGCACTTAGCCTGTAGACAGAGACATGCCCCTCTATTCATCGTTTGATTTCATAATGCTAATTAAATGCTAATTAACAGCGACTCACCGCTTCTGTAACAACGTATTGCGAAGGTGAAATCTGAGTCGAAACGTGAAGGAAGGAATGGATGCAGGGAGAAATATCGTTGAAAGGGAGTTGTAGGTGAGATGACAGGTGTTTGGAAATTGCGTTTTAACCCCACTGCGGATAAATGTAGTCAAGCATTGTTGAGCTTGTATATTCTGTATGGTATTCGTTGTGGTATTTACCATGGTATTCGAAATATTTGTGTAAATTGTACATTTGTTGACTTGAAATGTTTAGCTTGTAAATTTAATTTCGTAGATGAGATTCAAGATGGAATACGATAGTTTCATCGATTGTTTTTTTAATGATAATGATTACTTTGATATGAGATTTCACATTTCTTTGTTTTCTTCTTTTCCCTCTTTTTTTTTAAATTACGTTACATTATAATAGTTTTGCATATTTTAATCCTATCTATTAGAAATGAAAGAGAAATTCATTCGTACTTTAAGAAAGTAGTGTCATTTTAGTGTAACAGTAACAGAATTATTGGATTAACATCTTCTTATTTAACAAAAAATAATATAAATATTAATAAAATTATCGATATTTATTATTGAAAATTATTAATACAAGCCTTCATACAAACTTTTTGTACAAATTTATAAATCTCTTTCGTTCGAAAATTTCAATAAGTGGAAACTCATGGTGCATACAAAACAATATCAAATAAAATATTAACCAATAATAAAAATAATTTTTAATATTTTAAATAACGATACGCTCATTCCATTCGACGGATAAATTCGAAATATATAATTCGAATAAATATTTTTCAAAAAATAACATTCATTGGACGGCGAATATCAAGCGTGCCAAGCGTTTTGATACGAACGATATCGAATGGTGTTTTAAATCACGCGATATCTCTCGTGTAACAGAGTCCTTTAAATAAAAAAATAATAAAAAAAAAGAAAAAGGAAAACGCTCGAGTTCCTCGCGATTTCTAACTTTTGCAATTTAATATTTGACTTCCACCGTTCCAGGTAACTCGCCGCTTTTATAATCCCCCGCTAATTACCCTTGGCAAGATAAATCGTGGAAAAAGTTCCCCCGTTTTTCCGTTTTATTCACCGGGATTAAATTAGCATAAAATCTGCCGCGAGAAGAGGCTCCGTTGTTTAATCAGCGAACGGAGAAAATATTTTTCGTGCCACGTTTAATAGACTCTCGAACGAAATAAGTAACTTCCTCCTTCCTGCTCCTCTTCTTCTTTCTTCCTCCTCCTCGTCGTTGATCGACCACTCGCTCGCTGGAAAATTCGAGAATCTTTTAACGAGACGTCTTTTATAAGAGGCAATGGTTATTTCTGTGAAAATTGTATATTAATAAATTGATATCTAAAAAAGGAACTTTAATAATGTTCTTAGATATAAGATTGCTGCTAGATTATTGAAAAAAAGAGTTATGGCTATAATAGTTATGGTATAAGACTTGTTTCAGGAGAGTTTTAAAATTGATATAGTTGAGAAGTGGGATTAAGTGAATTAGAAAAGTATTTTAATAATATGTATCTGCACAAAATAGAATTTTTACATTTCTTGAAATTTATTGATACGCAATAATAGATAGAATACAGTTGGAAGAAAATATAAAAAGTAATGTAATAAAATATATGATAAAATAAAGAAGAATAGGAATACAGTGATAATCAAAAATATACAAAGAGAAGGAAATAAGAGAAATTTTGTTATATTAGTTAAAAAAATGATATTCATTGTTAATTTGTCAGAAATCTTCTATAGGATTTGAAATATTTATATAGGATTGAAATATATTCATCTATTACAAGTCATAATTATACATATTAAAATATGCATAACATGGATAGATATAAAATATCATTAAAAATTAATAAATCACATTTAACGAGTCGTAAACTATTTTCAATTATAAATCGTTTGTGTTAGCAACTTCTCCAAATTTTAAATTATAGAAGGCATAAAGTCGAAAAGAGAATAGGATATAATATATTAATGACATATAAACTTTTGTTTATAGCTGATCCATGTAACTCGTTTTCAGTTCGTTATGATGTTCATCAACGAGAATTATAAAAGTCAAAAAGAGATAGTTATTTGTTCGATAGTTTTTCACGCAAAAAATTAATTAAAACGTCAAAATTAAATT
>NW_006264202.1:162610-163310 GCF_000469605.1 Apis dorsata | reverse complement strand
CTCTCTCTCTCTCTCTCTCTCTCTCTCTCTCTCTCTCTCTCTCTCTCTCTCTCTTTCTTTTTTGTATTAACTTCATTAAATTCTCATTTGGTTGGTCGAACATCGAAATTAAACAGAATGCTTGATTAATAATTCATCGATTTTAATTACACTCGTCGATGGCTCGTTTCTCGTTATTGTCGAAATATTGTGCAATAACAGAAATCTAAATGATGTTTTTTTTTTGGTTGTAAACAAATTTTTCATTTACAAAGTGAAATAATTTATATGGCGTACGATGTGATCGTAATTTCTGCATATACATATTGATAATTTAACCAAACTTTCAAGTTCTTTATTGAAGAATTTTAAACTAGCCAAGTTTAAGAAGTTTTGAAATTATATTCTTCACGCTTCAAAGTTTTCTTCTACTTACCTCAAAATAATATTCATCGCATTAATTTTTTTTATTATTAATTGAATTATCTAATTTACAGTTATGAAATTAACTTTTATTTCGAATACAAAATACGCGTCTTTAATAAAAATAATTTAAAGTAATTTTTAAAATTACATATATTTGTTGCATCAAACTTTTATAAACGTGTGTATTTTCTAATTCATACTGAAAAGTTGCATAATATTATTTATCAAATTAAGTATAAATTAAGTTTGGAATAAATAAAATTTGATATAAGATAATATCGATATAATTAATAAA
>NW_006264202.1:143810-162414 GCF_000469605.1 Apis dorsata | reverse complement strand
CTCTCTCTCTCTCTCTCTCTCTCTCTCTCTCTCTCTCTCTCACTCTTTCTCTTTTACATTCTTTCTCTCTCTCTATTGCTGAATACTAATCTTTTCCGCATAGATGGCGCTCCAATATATATAGGTACATACACAGCACTTTAATTTAATATTTCTGACCTGTTACACAACAAATCTCTAAAATAAAAATAAGGAAACCAAACACGAGCATTGAATTAAGAAACTTGAACTTCAATTATTAAAGTTATCGTATCAATTAATGAAATAATTTCAATCAACTTAACTTCATGAAGAAACTAGCGAGATAATTTTCTAAAGCTCTATATATTCAAATGAACGTAATCTTCCCAAAATTTCTTCCACTTGGCAAACTGCGAATCATCGCCACAATTCAACTGCCACAGTTGAATATCGTAGATTCTCGGAGACTTTCTTAGTAGTTAACGTAAATGGAAGCGAAGCATGGCCCCGTTTAAAAGTTTCTTCTCGAGCGGATTCGGCCACCCAAATCGCGCGCCAGCTGCACAACGCCCTGTTTAGTTCAGGCTGAAGTTTCGCGCGGTTTAGCGTGCAATGTGAACCGATCCAAAGGCCTTTCTTTTTGCCAGCGATTAAGCGTGAAATTTTCGTATTCCGTCATCGATTATTGAGGGCTAAAAAAAGACCAGCACAATAACATTTTCGATACATAATATTCCTATGATACTTTCGGTGCTATTTTTGATTTTTTTAAAGATATAATATTGCCAATATTAATCATTAGGTTTCGCGAAATCCTCGTTCTAAGCCTTCGTTCTAAAGTTTGTAAAATCTATGGTCAAAATTGGGATAAGTGTTTTCTTTCTTTATATTTAAACTCGCGTAAATTTCTATAAGGTGGAATGGAATTTATTTAAAAAAAAGTAGGGATTTAAATCTTTTGCTATCCGTTAAAATATATCTTTTAAACGAGACGAGGTCTACCCACCGGTAAAGAGGAAATCAACGTTTCCGGTTGTTATAAAACGAATAAAGGCTGCATGAAATGCATGCCTCTTCAATGGAGGAGGGCCTGTGTTTCGATATCACTCGATGCTCGAGACGCTCGTCATAATCCTCAGCGTACACTGCTGATCGTGTATCAGGAAACGCAAGACGAGAGCCGATCAGACTTTATAATCCTCGAACACGGTAGCGAGAGAGGCCGATTCACAGCGTGGAGAGCTGCCGATTTAACTTTCCACAACGTATCAAGGGAAAATCGACGACTTTCTCGCTCAAGAAATGGTATTCGATGACAATAAAATGCCACCGTCCGTAAATCGTGCGTTAAACGACGAATCGACCTTTCTCTGTTGGGACGTTTCGCCATTATCCACGTCGCGTTCTTTTCGATATGGAGAAATCATGGGACGATTGCATATCGAATTTTTATTGAATTTGAAACTTTGATAGGATTATAAATTTAATAATATTGAATGTGTTTATAGAAACGATTTGTCGATTGTAAATAATTTTTTGATGGTTGAATAGGATTTTTGTTATCTTGAAAATTTTTATGGTTCGAGTAAAATTTTAAGATTCATGGAATGTTCAAGGTAAAATAGATTCTTGTAATAATATTTAAATAGATATATCTATTTCTTTGTTTATTTAATTGTATTCGTGCAAATATGAATTTATATTTAAAAAGTGTAATTTAATAATAGGATTATCTTTGGGTGAATTGCGTAAAGAGAAAGAGATACGTGAAAGGACTTTGATTGCACGATTAATAATTGATAAATATTATTCGTTTCGTGTTGATATATTATTATATATTATTGTGTGAAAATACGCATTGTTATTTTAGAATATCAAAAGATAAATAATAACTGTAATTTTATTTCTCGGTTTATCGATTTTTCAAAGATGAATTCCTCTTAGAAAAGATTAACATTGTTCAGACAAACGCGATGTTCGTCGATTTACTCTCTCCTTGACCCTAACGATGAGTTTCTCTGATTTAAAGAAAGTTCTATATTCTCTCGATAATCGGACCATTATTTCTCTGAAAGTTCAAGCGAAATAATCGCGGAAATAATCAGCACTTTGTAACAATTTTGTAACCAATCGATCGATCAAAATAATCACTATAGTTATATCATTCATCGTCTTTCTCTATTGCGTGTAAATACTTTGTTGATTCAATTATTTATCGGAAATTCAGTAAATTTTCTTTTCGATTTTTCCAAAATATGAAATCACAAAATTATTAAATAAAAGATAATAGATGGTGTTTATTGAATAAAATTATATCTATCATCTTTTATTTAACAATGGACAGATTCGTGAATAATAATTTATTGAAAATTCTTAAATCTTAGAGAATTGTAGAAAGATATTTTTATTATTAAATAAATGAATAATTAATAATTCTTTTAACAATTTTACAATAATTTTTTTCTTATCGTAAAAGTTATTAAAGTTATTAAATTTCCGAAAAAATTTAAATATTTTTCTAATAACTGGATATCTAAATATCCCTGTTTTATTTATTTTTTCATCGAAATAAATTTCCTCAGATTTTCTTCTTCTTTTCAAAATTACAAATCAAATTATAAAATTGGAACGAATCTCTATACAACGATATCATGGAATAAATATTCCAATATTCTTCATTGCGTTTCGTTTCCATCGGACCATATCTTTTATACTTCATTACGTTGTACAATACTTCGTTATACCTCGTCATACCTCGTCAACAAAAACAATTGTTTATGAACGCGTAACAGTCTGCGAAACAATGGACGAGAAGTAGCAAGAAAACAGCAGGCGAAAGGGTGCGTCGAACGAGAATTAATTCGATCCAGGTCACGCTCTAATTTCATATTCAAATCGCCGTGTTTAAACGAGCCGCGGCGAGATCGTGCCCGATCTCCATAGCCGAGCACTTCTCCTCCTTTTCACGACCAGGCGTGTATCGCGATCGTCGTAATTAAAGTTTGAAACGAGCTCGGTGCAACCGGATCGATAAAAAAAATTCTCTCGGTCCCGGGACGATCGATTTAATTCGTGGAAACCGCGACGGTCCTTGAACCGTTGCCCACCGGATGTCGGCGTGTGGTGAGGCCATCGATCGTCAAGGACACGACCGGTCGAAAAACTTGTCGTTTCGGCAATGCATAAGAACTCTCTTCTGTGTATCCCCTTCGTTCTTTCGATATTATGTTAGCTGTGCACTCCTCTTTATGCGTAATTGCTAATTTCCAATCTAATTTTTATCAAACCTGATTTTTCTTTCGAATTCAATCAATTTTTCCATCGTTTCAATCTGTTTCGTATACGTCGAGACGATTATTGATCCAATTCAATTTTTCTCTTATTCCTTTTTGATTTTGAAGAATTGTATTTGTAGAAATATCACGTGTGTTTCGATTATTATAAAATTTCTTCAGTTTGGAGGAAAAAGTGAGGGAATATTTAAAATTAATTAAAGTTGAAATTAATTTTATCTTGTACTATTAATTGTTTTATTAAAGTATTGAAAATCTTTATATGTGAATTAAATTAGGTTCGAAGACTATGAAGTTTATAATTACAATACGATTTTTAAATCGTACTATGAATTAGTTTTCTTTTTAATGCAAGCGATGAACATATGTTAACTTCATTCTGTAATTACAATGCTCATTAATTTCTGTTCTAAATGTAGTAAGTGACTGGTGATTTATGGAAGATAGTGTATGATTGACTTTGAATAATGCAGAGCTTGCATGCCTGATCTCTCTTGAAAAAATATATACATTTTCTCATGTTTTGTAAGAAAATTATTAATTAAATTAATTTCAAATCACTTAAAATCAATCGTGAAGAGACAAAGCAAGGGTTTTAACACAAGCTTAAGTTCCAAAATTCTTATTAATTTATAATTTCATAATAAAAGAAAATTAATTATCTGTTTATGCTTATCATTTAATTTTACTTTACATATCAAATATATTAGTACGCGACTAATAAAAATTTCTACGTAAATTTTTAATAAAACTTTTCTTTGTAAATGATTACGTATCGACGAACGAATTTATTAAAACTACATTTCGCACGCGTAAACATCCTCGAAAAAGTATCTATTACCTTTATAAATATATAAAATCGGAAGGGGACAGGTGAGAGAGACACGTTTCAAACGCAGAGGCAGTGGAAAGGAGCTCTTGCGAGCTGGTAGAAAGAGAGAAAGGGCGAGCGAGAAGAGGAGGTCGGTTGAAGTGGTGCTCTCGAGATGAGATGCCATGCCTCTCGAGCCTGTGTTCTTTATCGCGCAAGAACCTGTGAAGAAGTAACAAAGGAATATTCCCGTGGTAAGAATCCTCTCCTCTGGTCGAAATACTCGAGCCAGAAGAGTGGAGGATGACGAAAACGATGGAATGGGGGAGGTTGGAGAATGGCTGGCAGGACCATTTCTAGGATATTATTCCTGTCCTCGTTATTCTCCTTCCTTCTCCTTTTCCTTCGATTTCTATTTCTCTGGACAGAGACGAAACACTCGTTTCACAAAATATTTATCAGTTCGAGACTCGAATTTTGCTTACGATTGATTCAATAGTGGCGACATCTCTGTTTGTATGGATAGAGAAAGAGAGAAAGAGAGAGAATAATGATCGATGACTTATGATAATTTGTTTTACCTTCGATTGTGCAATCGTGATGGAATGTAATCGTATTATTTACGCGATGTTACGTAACGGCAATCAATGTGCGTTAGCGCAATGAAACGGTTGTTTCTCTTCGGCGATCGATCGCCTTTTGTCGGGGCTCTCGAAGGGAGATGAGTCGATTGTAACTAGAAAAGAATTGTATTGCTCTTTGTCGGTGATTGGGATTTTTTTTATTGGATCGTTTGAATCGACGTGTTTCTTAAGTGTAATTGCTGTTGTGATAAATGAGATTTATTAGTTTGTTCTCTACCAATCTTTTGATGATGATGAATGGCTCGTAGATTGAACATGCATACAGTGAACTTTTTGAATTTAATGATATCCGATCTTTTATTTCGATTATTATTACTCCTATTGCGATAATATTCCATTTTTTCGCAGTGGAAATATTATTCCATGAATTTTTTAAAATAATTATTTAGAATAAACTAGGTATATTAAATTTCTTTTATCTCGTTTTAATATTGGAGGGATCGTGAGAAAGGAAGCGAATCTCAAATATAAAATTTTAGCTTTTTATTTATTTGTTTCCAGACTTTTTTTTAGTAAAATCTTAATAATAATGATTATTTTTCTTTTTTTAAATATTTTATACGTTTCTTCACGAAAGTATATTTCTACCAACAAATTCTAAATTAAAACAATTCCCTAATTGTTTGCACAGAATTCGATTTTATATAGGACACCCATAGCATTCTATTTTTCAACCGATTCGCCTAATCACGTGATATTTTTCGATCGTCTTCCTCGAAATCGAGCACACGGATGTCTAATTTTATCTCTTGCCGAGACAGGGCAAAAAAGAGCACGAGCAGGGTGTAATCGGCAATGCTCGAATCGAGTTCCCGAGCACCGTTCAATCATTCATGCGGTAAACAGGTTCCATTGAAGTCAAAAGCGAGCGCGCCATTCTTCGTCCCTTGTCCTGGCAAAAATCGAATCGTATTTATGCAAGTCGATGCGTGCTATTGCCTTTCGAGCAGTCGCCCTTCTTGCAGGTGCTATTCCATGGAGCAAGAAACAAGGAAAGAAGGAGGATTCGCTCGAGCGAGAGAACAATTGGAGAACAAATTTTTATTCTTCCTCTCTGCGAAAAATTTAAATAGATAGATCCAACCATGTTAAAAAAGCTATTGATTCGTATGATAAAGTAATTTTTATGTGAAATGGTGAATGATAGTACGTACAATAGTATATGTAAAATAGAAAATAATTTCGCGAATTATTTTTTTTTTGACGAAGTGAAATAAGTATTATGTTAATTTTCTGTTTTCGATTGCTTTTCATTTCTTATAATTTTTCAAAGATTAAACATTAGTCGTATATTTCTAAAATTAAAATTGAAAATTTTCTAAAAAATAGTATGATTCCAATACGTCTTTAAATCATATTCGTTAAAATAAATTTCGCATCGAAAGTTTCGTCGTTAAATATCTTTGAACTGTAACGTACAATGATAATCTGTTTTTAACTTTCTTGCACGAATGTGCCAGTAATTCGTTTTCATCGAGAGGAAAGTTTCATTTCTCGAGAAAAGAATTGGACAAACTGCGAAATGATAAACTGTTTGTAACTCGCAGAAGAACATTTAAGATGGCGCAAAAAGAAAAAAAAAAAACGATGAAGAATGTCGGTAATCAACCCTGAAATTTATCACGAGATAAACTCCTCGTGGCTGATTAAACATTAAATTTTATTCGCCGATCTTCATTAAACGTTCCTAGATCACTTTTTGACCACGTCGACGAATAAGTTTTCAGGAACAAGTAACTTTCTATCTCGGAATTGGTCCATCTAAATCCCAAACCACCCACTGTTTTCAACTCTCTAGTAGCCACCATCTGCAGATGTCCGAAAACAAACTTCCTTCTCGTTCGTTGAAGAAAATTTCGTAAGAAGAAATATAGTTGCACGAGTTCTTTCTATAAAAGGTGTCTCGTAATAAGTGGAAGATTTATTTACTTATTTATTTATTGCTTCCAATCGGATACGGTTTAGATTTGCACGATAAAGTTTACGATTATTAATTATTATTGCAATTAGATTTTAATGGAATATTATTGAAAACGATTATGAATACATTTTCTCGATATTATTGGAGATTGTAAGAAAGAATTATTATTGAAGATAAAACTTGCGTCTGAGGAACATTATTTTTATGACAAGTGAAAAATTCGCATGAAAATATTTTTTTTCCTTTGCACATTCCTCTGCACATTCTTCGTTTATATCTGAAATATTTATTAAGTACCCTCGTAAATAAAAATCTAGCGATATAAACATAAACATATTTCTCTCCTCACTTTATATTTATATTCTTTAGAATTTACGATTCAACAGATGCGATATGAAAAATATAAAATTCGCCGTATTTATTTAATAAACGAAATAACGCAACGAACATTTTCCATTGTTTCCAAAATACAATTTCTCGTCTTCGGTAAAAAAAAAAAAAAAAAAAAAAAAAATTTCCACTCGAACGGGATCCAGATCGATAAACGCACGCTCGTCACACACCAATGTGATCCAATGTTTCCGTATCGATTACCGAGCCGATATAATCGAAGATAAACTGATTTAAAAATGCACTCGGACAAACAAACGAATAAACGAGCGAGCGGGTAATTTATGCGGTTTCGCGGTGGCGCGACATTCCATTTAATTCATCGAAAAACGTTCATAACGGGGCGCCATTAATTCCGATTTCCGCGATATTATTTATCCGGACGAAAGATGTATCCGCACTGTTCACGGTGCACCGAGCGGATATCCATCGCCGGAAACATCCGTCGTGGTAAACAACGGCCGAAATTATGGCGCGAAAACTGGCCGGACACGCGCCGATGCCTCACCGCGAAAATTTCGTTCCCTGGCAATTCGTTTCGAAAACTGATCGATCGATGAAACGAGGGCCGATATCATCATTCATCGAAGAATTTATCGTGTGAGAAGTAGTGCTACATCAATCTTTCTCATGATTTTGTATTTATTCGAAGGTTCATGAATAATATATTAGCCAAACTTTGATTTGAATATATATATATCTTGTATTTCATGTTCTATTTTTCGTACTTTCGTAAAGAGTATATTTTTGGATCATTCTATGACCATTGGTGGTGCAATTTTCAATGATGATGTTCAAGTGGTAATAAGTATTTTTTACGAGCATTGAGAATGGAATCATCGATTCAACGGTTGCGTTTGTCGATTCTTAGGAGGAAAAATTGGAAATGTCGTCTATAATCATCTTTAATAACGGAGAGGAAGTCGGTGTAGTTAGGCATGGACGATTGGCAAGTTCCAAGAAGGTAAAATGTAACGAACACTTTACCTTGGTATTGCTTGGTTCATTCAATCTTATTTCCTCTTGAAAGGTAACAGAGCAAGAAAATAGTCGTCATAATCGAAGATTGAGATTTCATCATTTATTAAAATTGACACCGTTCTGAATACTCAAAGAACTGATTTATTTAGAAATTTAGAAAAAAAAATACAACTTCAATATCTCGTAATGCCATAATAATGAATCTTCATTCAAATAAATATTTTTATAGCATTGCAAAGCGAAGCCTTTAATCTTCTAGAGAACTTTAAAAATATATCATTAATTTTGTATCTTTTACTGCATATTCTGTTATGCTCAAAGTTATTTCTAAAAATAAAATCAATTCAATCAATATCCTCGTTATAATTATTATTGTTATTTAATATCAATAACAATATTTTAATTCATTTCCATTCATCAAAATCAAATTTTTCGAGTTAGAATATTGTACTATTCGAGGAGAATCTTTTCTTTTCTTCTTCTTTTTTTTTTTTAATACGCGTGTCATTTTTATTTTGCATATTTTTATATATGATCTTTTGAAAATTTTTACCACGGCACGTGGTACTTTCTCTTTTACGTTCTTCTGACAATGATGAGATGTCTTCGTTCCCGGTGATTGAAGAGGAACGTATTCGCGTGCCCACGTGCCGCCCACATCGCCATTCAACCGTGCTAAGCTTCAACATTCGCAAGCTGTTCTAGGAATTATTCGCTTATTGGCGGTCGTTTCAAATTCAAATCAGTTCCCATCTGTTTTCCGCGTAGTGACAATTATTAATTGCCCAAGCGACGTTTAATTTTTTACACTGCATTACTTATTTAGTGTAAAGAATAATTCAAAGTGAATACATTATGTCAATGAATTATGTAAAATATGAATGTAATGATTTTTAGGCGAATATGAGTTTTCTTTAAGAGAACATTTTGTGCTTTAATCATTTAAGTAAGGAATTATTTGTGAACGAAAAGATTATAAAGAAATAGATATTTATTTTTATTTTTGTCGATCTTCAAGTTTGCATCGTCAAACTTTTACTCTTAGAGAATCTCTAAATATAAACAATATTCATATGATATTCATTCAATTATTAATTGATAACAAAATCAGAATTAACATAATAGGATGATTGATTTTCAATTATTATCAGCGTTATATTTATTTAAGAAAAACATTTTATATCGTGACAAAATTCATCTTTCAAATAGTACAATAAATTTAATATTTTAACTTCTATTAAACAATAGTTTTATCTTTTATTCTTCTATTATAACTGCTCAAACATAATTTTCTTAATTTTATTCATGGTTGTCGCAAATTTAATAAAATCTAAAGGAAGAGAAATCTTAAACGCAACGCGATACTACATCTAACTTGATCTTGTGTTTAATCACCGCCCAAGTTCGTCAAAATTTAATTTAAATTCCGCTGAAACGTAGTTACTCGCTTCCGGCCGATGTAATCTTGCAGGAAGTTACTTCCTCATAATCGAATGGTAACTCGATCAATAATAACTCGGACTAATTGCTGACAAAATTTGACGAAGTTGTTAACGAGACAATGGTGGCTGGGGATCGATATTCCTGTATTTCCATGTGTAATTGCTCTACTTCGAATTAACTCCACGTTGCGTGAATCCCTTCGACGAGTTTACGCCAGAAAGGGCCCAAATGATTCCTAATAATTAGACAGGATTGCGACAGCGTTTAATGAACGGCAGATTTTTGGCGTAACGACGCAGAATAATTTCTCGAGAGCTTATTGATCCAAGTTGGTGTCACGTTTAACAGAATGAGAGGTTGGAATTAATTTTCTACCTTTACCTCGATTTTCTACTAATACGTGATTGGACGTGAATTGTTATTTAAAATTATAAAATTAATTAATATGATAATATCTATCGATTAACTATATAAAGTATTAAAATTATTTTATTTCATTCACGTATAATTAATTATATGTGTATGATTCATTTTCTTTTCTTTCCTATACATTCTTAAATTATAATTATTAAAACAATTAATTTTAACAAGAAGGAATTTACAAAATAAACATCGATGTTTATATTTTCTAGATTTAGTTCTTGGAATTTGATTGTTCTAATCAAATCATTTCCGCTAGCTTAAATCCTGTCAATCTTTTGAATTCAATATTTAAATTTTAAATTTAATATAAACAAGATACGTAGTAATAAAAGTAAAAGATGACAAGGATAAAAAATTAGATAATAATTAAAAAACCAATTTACAATTTACCACAATCCTAAAACAAACATTCCAAAGTATTCAAAAGTATCATTCCCAATTCGATACGATTATTCAATATCAATCAGATATATCATCTTTATTAGCAGCATCGATAAAACCGATTGATAAACTCAATTACCCATAAAATTGATTAACTTGCACACCTTTTAACGAACGCGAAAAGGCGTTTCCCAGCTCTTTACCTCATCAAGGCTTATCCTTAGATAAGCCTATTTTCGATATTTAGACCGTGCTTATCTCTTCTATCGATCGATGGGGTAATTGTGCGTTTCCGTGAATGGGTTGCGTTACTCGATCGCGTGCATAGTGTGGCAGGTGATGGCGAATAAAAAGGAGGTGATCGTGAAAGTTTCTGCAGATATTCGAGCAGAACGTGCTCGCCTATCTCGGTTAATTGTCTCGGAAAGGCTTTCGTTTATCTCGTATCCAGCCAGACTTCCGTCAAATCGACGGACGTTCTTGAATTTTCATTATCTTCGGGGCTACGGATAAGGTAAAGCCCTCCAGGTTTCTTCCTCGAAGCGTTTTTCGTTATTTCGACTTCCCTCCTCCTTCCCAACGTGGAAACGGAGGTTCGACCCGATGAATTTGCATAATGGAATTGTAACGTTTTCTTTACGAATTGAACGGTTGTTTAATTTAGATTAGCCCTCTCTCCGTGATGATCATTCGGGTTAATTTAATAAGCAACGGTTTGACTTGGAATTTTTATTTTTCACGAATAAAGTACGAATATTGTGGAAATTAGTGATTTTAAAAAATAGATTTTAGTTTGCATTATTAATTATTTGCAAACATATATGTGTAATTAATTAAATGATAGAGGAAAATGTTTATTACGCGTCTAAGATTTTATAAATTTATATTAACGTGTATAATTTTGGAATACAGTTCATAGGAATTTTTGTAGTTTTCCAAATCTTATAAAATTTCCAGTTTACTTATACAAATGTCATGGAAATTTTAATTTTTATTCAAAATTCAAAAAAAATGTTGTATAAAGGTAGAGTATATCTTTAAATCGATTAATCATTTCACTTTTATCGAATTTATTATGATTATCGCGTTTCTAATTTGCAGTAATATACTTTCACTTTTAATCAGAAATTGCAGAGGCAAACGGTTGATCTTTATCCATCCATAATTCACATTCCATTGCGACTTTACTCGTATTAACTTGTAATTGAGATAGCGCATTTGTGTCATCGTGTGCTATATCAGAGGAAGAAGCCTTGCAACTTTCCCCATCGATATCGACGTACGACTTAGTTAAATATGGAACAGCGAACTCGTAATTCCTGTACCATCCAAGTCATCTTATTCTTACGTAAAATAGTCGATGTAATTTCACGGTGTTAAATTAAATTATGAACTTTAGATTTGAAATTAAATACCGTAGATTAACCGGAGATTAACTCGTAGCTCGTCATAAATCTTTACTTTTAATGTCATAATATTTCTAACGTTGCGTCACTTTCTTAATATTCATAATATTTTATAACATTTTTTATGCAATTCTTTCATGTAATTCTAATGATTTTAAAATTAGAAATTGATTAACTGGAAGAAAATCTTCTCTTTGGTGTTTCATCCAAACGATAATAAAATTGAATACAAAACAAGTTGTTCCTCGAGTACGTAAGTTACAATATTCGAGTATTTACGATATTCAGATTTCAAATACTCGTATTAATCTCTCGACTCTCGGTTTTCGTATCGTATATACTGTCGTTTCTTCACACTTCATCATCCTCTATAAACTCATAAACTTTATGAATGTATTTTTTTTTTTTTCCCCACTCCTCATCGAAGTAACGTCAATAAATATTCAAGCGTGAAATTCTGCGTAAGAAATAAATTGTACGAAAGAAATCTCCTATTCGCGAAATAACCATATTCAACTGATTCTAAAAAAAAGAGCAAAAGATAGAATTTCATAGAATTTCACTTCTAAAATTTCCTTATACGAAACTTTTGCGATCGACTGTATATACTTTCAACTACTTATGGCATGCCTTTTGATAGAGAACAGACGTTCCGTTCCGCGAAAGAAGCGGTCTCAAGACCGCTTCCACTTGAAACACGTCGACAGCGGCGCATCCGTGAAAAGTTTCTTCAACGTGGATCCTGAGGGACGTGTGGAAACATTGAACTGTCCGTAGGGAAGACATACGAGACCCGTGAGACTTTAAGTGGCTAATTAAACAACTTTCCCATGATGCGTGGATCGGGGAGGGAATTATCAGAGCGTGGTAGAACTGGATTAATGTTATGATTAATTAGATTCCTGATCGAACGTGCACGACTGTTTTCACTTTGCCATTTCGTGTCGGCGATATAATTCTCTGGATTCATTAGGAGCAGGTTCTTTTTTCATCTTCGTAGAAGAAAAGTGAATGTTGATGAAATTGTTTATGTAACTTAAAAGTCAACGTGGTTGCAAGCTCTTCTTAAAGTTTCTTCCAGCAATGGAATTATTTTTTATCCGCGTTGTTAATATTATTTATATAAATGGTTATTATATTATTATGCATGTTAAAGTTTATCTATTGGGAGGAAGTGTTGAATTAATTTGTTAATTGAGCTTCTTTTAATTTATCTGAAGATAATTTTAACGTTGAAATTTTTTTCTATAGTATGTTTCTATATATCGATTTACAAATATAAATAGTTTGCAAATTTATTATTTCGGATATTTTTTATTATTTTAAAAAGATCATCTCTTTGTTTCAAGGTAAATATTATTTAATGATTCATCGAATGAATTCATCAGTTATATTAATAGGTCTCATTAAACGGATGTGAGCATTAAATACACAACACCCAGGAAAGATAAATATTTACCATGTTATTCTATAATACGGTTTTTCTCAGAATTCCAAACAGTGGAACTTTTCACGATATAACAGAACAGAAAAATTAAATAGAATGACAGACAATTTTAAAATCAGAGGAAAAATCCACTAATTAATTCATAATATACTTATCTATCAAATCTTTTTATATATAAAACTATAAACAACAAAAATCAAGACTAATTTCGACATTAACTTTTTAAATTATAATTCTGTGTCTCAAACAGCACATAATTCTCGAGAATCTTAAATATATTCCTTACATAAGTGACGCGAGTTCAAAAGGCAAACGTACAAACACTCTGTCATCGCATTGTTAGAAGTTACGATGCAATAGTCATGATGCATCTCCTACGGTGGCGCTCTCTGTGCATCGCGCTTCCGGTTAACCAATTTTGTCGCTTGAAGGCCAATATGAGAGAGCGAGAGAGATAGACGCAGCTCCAACACGTGGATTACGTAAGGCAATTCGCTTTCCATCGAATGCAGGACGCCTAGAAACCGGAGAAATGCAGCGCGTGCTTGACTGAGCCGCTGCATTATAACCGGCAGACTATTTTGAAGCTGTGATTTTTAGAAATATAGGTCAGCCGCGTGTGTTTCTCTGCTTGGCGTTACAGGGAATAAACCGCGTACACGCACAATTTTATATTTCTTTTTGTTTCCTTTTTTCTCCTCAATCAATAATATATTTCTTTTTTTAATGAGATCGTGAATGAAAAGATTATTGATGAACGATAGATAAATTATGTTTATTGGGTGTTATTAAAGTAGTGAGTGAATGGAGATTGTGCAAATAGTAGAAAAATAATAAACAATTTAAAAATGTGTGATGGTTGACTATAATGTAAAATTTAATTCTTAAGAAAAATAATCTTGAACAAAACTTTTAGCAATTATATCGAAAAAATAATTAAATTCTAGTTAATGCTATCCACACATATTTGCACAATCATTGAAGAAAAATAATCAACTCGTGCACAAGTTAAATACTCGTTTTCAATTTATTTTGTTCCATTATGAAGTCACTTTGTTCCTTTTCTGTTCTACCCATCGCAAAACGTCCTGTACATCGAGGATCAGGAAGAGAATTCCTCCTCGTCTCTCGTCCTTAGAAAAACCGACGCGCCACTGAACGTTAATTAATACCTCTTAAACGATCGTTTTTCGAAGTATCGTCGAAGAGAACTCCGACGATGAAGTCGGAAGCGGAAAATAACTTTTCCAGCGACAACAGGGATCACAAATATAGCGACCTAGGTAGCTCGACTATTTTTAAAGCGGACATTTAGCTTTCGTCTACGGCTTCCCAACCTTCCTCGCCGCTATTTTTCTCTTCTCATTCTCCTTGTTTTCGGTTTATCTACCGTTACTTTCTCCTTTACACCTTCGCTTCCTTTCCTCGCTATCTCTCTTCCTCTTCCAGGCCACGCGACTCTCGTTCCCTCGCGTTTTTTCGTAATATCTCTCCGCTACCATCTTCGTGGTTTTATTCCTTCGTGTCGTGGAAACCTCTGGGAATCGGCGATGTCTCGAAGAAAGAATCGAGGGAAGAAAGAAAGAAAGCTTCATTTCCGTTACTTAATCCTTTCAGGATTTATCGTCGAACGATTTGTTAATCGGAAATAAGCGAAAAAGATGCGATTTTTGTTCCCTTTTTTTTTTCAGAAAATTTTCTTATCTGAATTTATATTTTTAATTTCACTCAAAAATGAAAGATATTAAAAAATTTGCGTGCCTCTAATTTGGCATTCAAAGGAAAATAAAATCAGTCTTATGTTTCATGCAGAAACTGAAAGTTATTCATCACTGTTCACGATGAGTTAACAAAGTTATTTTCATCATTATTATATGGTCTCCGTGTTTTTGATATAATTCCATTACGTGTACGTATAATTCACGAGTTAAATGTTTCTATTTTTGAAACGACTTGATGATGTAACTTAGTGACTTAATATCGCGTGTCCAGCGAATCGAGACCACCTGATGTCAGATGAAGAGATTATCATCTTGCATAGACGGAAACGTACGTGAACCAAATGATCCGCAGATAAATTTAGTAGATTAGCTTGCATTAGCCCAGATTGTTGACCCGTAAGTCGTCTATTCGTACGTTGAACTCATTTCTTGGAAATCATAAAAAATCTATAATGAGAAAAAGAGCTTAGATTGAATCTTCCTCGCGTATTTCATTTAGAAGATTCATCGAGAAACTATTATTTCGTTCGATCGATAGAGAAGATAATATCTAATTTTGAAAATTGATGATTTTTCTTGATTTTTTATTTTAAAAATATATTCATCATTCATTATTTTTTTATTTTTACTTTCATAAGTCTCATTTTAATTTCAATATCTCATTAATCATATTACTTTACGAAATTAATAGTTTTGTTATCCCTATTATTACTGTTCATCACGAAAATATTATCGGTTTATTAGTAATAATTATTGTCACGTTCATCCCTATATCCATTGGAAAGAAACACATTTTTCACAATAATTTGATCGAGTATGCGTGATTAAATTCCACCAATTTGAATAAACCAGCAATGAAACGTAGGATAACAGGGGAAAACAGTATTCGAGCCTCGGCTTGGCTATACACAACGAAACTACATTTTACAATTTACCTCAGCAAACTTCTCAGGAATTCCCTTCGAATCCACCTCTCCACATCCCCAATAATTCCCCCTGTTGGATCCGTATACCTCGACGCTACAAATCTTCGCCCCACTGCGCGAAACGGTTTCCCTTCCCTCACAATTTTCTCCGACACGAAAATTTCAAGGATGCTCGACGGGGGATAGAAAACGAACGTTTATAGCCGATACCGGAATTTACACGATCCTCGATATCCCCTCCACCCGCTACGAGAATCAGAAAGCGTTTAAGTCGTCGAGCGATAAAGAAGGGGAAGGCGAGACGAGTTTCCTGTGTAATTCACGAAACCGTCTAGTTCGCAAAGTGGCATCGCAAGTTTAAAATTAGGAGACGAGTTGGGAATAGTTTCCGCCCCTGGATTGTGAAAGGTCGCCTCTTTGCTCGAGGCTAGTTTCGAAACGGTTAAAGGAGAAAATTGACCGATGCTTAACTGCCTATCATTTGCGACAGCTGGGTAGCTTTTTAATTTTATTTTACGCCGTCAGGTGGCGTGATGTTGCTGATGCGATGCAATTTCCACACGTCGTCGAGTGGTTATGTGATGTATGAAGTTGTACTTCATTCATCGTATGAAGTATTCCGTGATTTGGTGATTGGGAATTGGGGGTGAAATGGATCGTTTTATAGTTTTATAGTTTGTCGTGAGTAGTAGTAATTATTATTACATTTTTAAATTTTATTTTATAAATATATTGTTGTAAAAATGTGCATAATGTTCAAATTTTATTATCTATATTTATGTTACATTAAAGTGTTTAAATTATTACATAAAAGTGATTATTCGAGTAAAAAGATAAGTAAATTAAATTTGATATTTATGTATTATATAATTGCATTTAAATATTGTCAAACATAAATGAAAATTTATGTTAATCTATATTTCAAATATTTTGTATTTATATAAAAATCATGTATTTATATTTTATATCATTATTATATTTCATATTAAATTAATAATTAAGTTCATTAATTTTAATGTTTATTAGATTTAATTCATAAAATATATTATACTAACAATATATCCTCTTTTTTGTTACAGCTTGATGATACGGCGCTCCAGCTCTACAAAGATGGCGACTATGGTGCCTATTTGGACCTCGAAGCTTCCATCAGTGAGCAACAAGAAGAATTCGAAGGCTTTCAAACCAAGTAAGTCTTGCACTAATATTAATACAACATTTCTCAAATATATTTCTCGTCCATAAAATTATGATTTAAATTTTTTTATTAAATTTTTTTATTACAATTATTAATCATATACATATTAAAAATTTAAAAAAGATTTATTATTAGAATAGAAAATATTTTTTTCAGAGCATATTATTTTGTAAGTAGCTTAAAATCGCATAATACTGGGCTTAATATATTTTATAATTAATCATGGATAATTAGTTGAAACTCTGTTGGAGACGAATATTTTGTTTATTGAGCCTTCGAGATGCATCGAGAACTTGGAGACCCGTCTCTGATACCTTTGATCCCACGAGATTCGATGTACTTTACCTACCTCGTGTTGGGACAACTGAATTATACAGAAACTGTTTCCTAAGATATATGAGCAAACTTTGCAGGCATGTTTCGAGTAAGTGTGAGGACGAAAAGATATCGTGTAAACGTAGTGGAATTAAGGCCTTTCAACTAAGACATATTAAGTCGTATAAACTTTCTTACTAATTTAGGTTAGAATATTTAGAGGGTCTTATAAATTACGAGGTTAGATTGTACAAAATGATTCGTTCAATTACGAAAGATAAATAGAAGTTATTTACTCAGAATGAGTAAGATAATTTTACGTAATATTATGAGTTGAATAAATTTTCTTGAATATTTAAGAAAAAAACTATATGAATAAGACAAGATTATATAAATTTCATGTAGTTTTTGCTATTTCACCGAAAGAATTGGAGAACGCACTGAGAAAAATCTTTTTGTCTTAGGCCAAATTAAATCAGTAACACTAAACAGGATGAGAATTTGTATATACGTGTATAGAATCGTGAGAGATTGATGACACTGATCCTGATCTATTGACGTGTTACTGGGAATTGAAAATAATGCCAGGAAGGAAAAAGTAGGTCTCTTTCCTCGTAATTTTGACTCATTTTCCTCGACATATATTTCATTAAATTGTTGATAAGTTCGTTATTTTCTTATGAATTATATATAGAAATGATGATACTTTCATTAGATCCTTTAAAAAATCTGGTAGTCTAACGAAAAGAAATTATTTATCGAATGAAAATAAATCTGTTTATAAATTGAAATTAATTTCAAATAATTTAAATACACGTAGATTTTAGAATTTAAAATATAGATTAATCTCGAATAGATTAACTTTTGAACAAGTTCTGAATTCTTTTTCTATTAATTCACTTACGGTTAATTAAACTATTCGCGCCATCTCTTCTCATAAAATCAAAACTAATAATCACATTTTCAATTATCTATCTGGACGTATAGGATTTCACAATCATCCGTTCCTTTATATATTATCTTACGTTCCTCGACAACGAATGTAATTAGGTCGCAGCAGGATACTGCTCGCTTTCTTGTTTCTCCTTTCCAAGGGGGATTAATCCACGACTTTTTCTCGTTCTTGATCCAGTAACGGCGCGATCTTTTTCTGTATTCATACACATATCGGTCGGATATTACGCGTGGAAGCGTGTCGGTGGAAAATCACAACGAAGATAAGAATCTAGGATTAATTAAGACCGGCTTGGAGAGAAATTAGTCTGTTGGCGTTAATTTCGCATCGTGCAAGATCTCGAGGACCTTGAGTCGTGTCGAGCACGCTTTCAATAATCGACACGACC
>NW_006264202.1:139364-143587 GCF_000469605.1 Apis dorsata | reverse complement strand
TATATATATATATATATCCGTTGCTTTCACTTCATGTTCGAGTTTCTGAGATTAGATGCAGTATATATTTCATAAAGTCGATGCTCCATTCGACGAGACGATTCCAGGATGAAAAAAAGGTATATAAAGATGGAATGCGATGATGAAAATTCTTTGCGTGGTGTTAATGACGAGTGTGAAACGGCAGGGGAGTAACGAGGATTTAAATTGAGCTCTTTGTGCTCTTTGTTCGGACCAGATTATTAAATGTAATTATTTTAATTATTTCTTTTTTTTTTATCGTATGAAAAAATGTAACTTTTAAATTGGAAGATGGTAAACGAGAATTATATTTTTGTGAAGATAATTTTGAAGAAATTATGGGAGAATAATTAGCTTCGATTGTAATATAAATTTTTTCCCAGTTTTATTATAATGCTGTGTTAACAGATGGCGTACGTAGTACTTTTGTCGCTCGAGAGAAGAAAAAGTTCAGAAAAATCGTAATTAAAATGAATATTTTACGTTAGTTTGGATATATAATTTTATTTTCATGGCAAGAAAGAAACAAAATTTCCATTTAAATCTTAATTTGTCATTTCCTTAAATATTTATCAATTTATCAATTTAAATCTTAACGTATCACTTTTCAAATGTAATTAAACATCAAAAAAAATCTTTTAAATGTCTTTTTAAATCCCATCAAAAAACGCGAAAAACGAAAAAAGAAAGAAAACTACACGTCTCTCACTTTAAATATGAAATCCAACTTCAACTTAATTAAAATTCGTGTTTCTTTTCAAATATTCCTTTTCAAAAATTCTTCAGTGGGAGTGATAAAAAAAAAAACCACTTATTTCTCGAAAAGCGTGGCTTAAATCTCGTGATTCGCGTTAAGATCGATACCAAGCGACTCGATTTCGCAAAGTAGTACTTCGAGAAGTATCGAGGAATCGCATTTTCGATTATTCTCGGTTCATAGCCCGAGGATCGAGGTTTTCGCCGATTTTCCAATGAAACCTACGCGATCGCTCGTTCCTCCGCCACAATGGCTGCTGAAAACGGGGGATGGAGAGGAGGAGAAGAAGGAGATAGAGATTCATCGCGTTCATTGTGTGTAACACACTCTATGCTCGCGAGAGATTGACTTCCTCCTCGAGGCGAATCGATATGAATTACTCATTGGATGAAAATTACATCCTACGAGGCTGTGTTTTCTTAGAGAACTTGTGCAACCGCGAATCCTCTTCGACTCGGCTCACGATATTCGTGATTGGACGATTTGAATTTCGTGTCGCGTCAACGAAGTGTGGATTTTTATTTATAACATCGTGCTATTTAATTAGGAAGTTTTTTTTTTAATAGAAGAGAATTTTATCCAAGAAAATTTCAGAAAATCTTTTCTTACTCGTTGAATCCACGTCTCTACCACCATTTCTTGCGACACTCGCGAAACATCTGACACGCAAACATTTCGTATATCTGCAAAGATTGGAGAGGCAGATACGGCAGAATTATCGAAATCTTTGGGCAAGAATCGGATAAATATTATCGGAATAAACAGTTATTCGTAGGATGGATCGGGAATAGGGGTTGGAAACAGAGGATTGATGGCGGATTGACGAAAGACAGGCAGAGGGAGGGGACGAAAGCGGGGTTAAATAAATGTTTGGCCGGTTGGTGCTCTCGTTCTAATATTTGAAATGCCGGAATTTTCACGAACCGCGAAACGACGTCATACGTTTGCCTTCGTCTCGACCCGCCTCCCCCTTTTTCCCCATTCTCTTCCGATACAACAACGGCGGCGAACCGGTCCGACCCTCTTTTTTTTTCTTTTTTCTTTTTTTTTTATTTCCTTTTCTTCTTTTCCTTTCTCGTCGATGCCCACACGAGTCGAACGAGGCAACGACACGGTCCATGGCTCGCCCTCGATCAGATGAAAACGCGTTTTTCCGCCCGATATTGGCTCTGTGGTTGAAATTTGTCGACCGACCGGTGTGCACGCCACGCTGGACCGCGTTCGATAACCACCCCCGCGCTTTCTTCCTTGTTCTCTCGTCCTTGGGTATTAACTAGGCGTGCGGATGCTCGAAAATATGGGATAGAATTTTGTTTAGATCCCCGAATTTTTATGTTATAAACACGTTTGGGTAATTTTGGAACGTTAATTTGAGATTCACGATTCGATAGAATATGAAACGTGATTTTTGATTGGTGAGAATATTATTTGAGATTTTTAAGTTTGGAGATTTTCAAGTTTTCACATGTTGGAAGAATTCATAAAGAAAAAAAGAATATATTTTCATTCTATGATGATGCTTTTGTTTAAAGTAAAGTATTTCTTTATTTGTGTACGTTTAATTCTTTTATATTATATATTATAATATCTTTTAAGATTCGAGTATAGTGAATTTGTAAATACTTATCACGAGAATCTTGTTTGTGAAAGATATTTGAGTTTGCCAAGTGATGGATGATTGCGTTTTGTTAGTTTATTTTGTTTATTTGTGCAACAAGTTTCACGTTTTGTTATTTGAAGCAATGACGATATCTTGAAAACGCGATTATAATTGTATATCTTTTATTAGGCACTGATCTTGGAAAGGTATATATATCAGTTGTTACGTATATAAAACTATGATAAACTTTGGCAAGAATCAAATTTCTATTGCAAATTTAAGATTTTTCGAAACCTTAATATTTATACATTCACATAGAATACAATTTTTATTCGAGCATTTTAAATATCTTCAATTTTTTTATTCAAATATATTATTCAAATAACTATTTCGTGTACACAATTTATTTTAATTATAAATCTGGAATTATTTCCTTTTCGATTGTACAGCAATTTTGAGAACACTCAGTATATTCGGTATATATTCTACTATCCAAAGATTAAGCACGTTTATTTTAATCATTACGTTGTTCTCGTGTTCACATCAGAATTACATCATTCACCAAATTCGAATTTAGTTTTCGTGTCTGTAATTCAAACAGAAATAAAGCTATCAAAGTTCAATTTATGATAATTAATAAAAACTGACTGATAAATAAAAATAAAAATAAAATAATTATTTGAAATTTGCAATTTTAAATAAAATTAATATTATATATTTTCAAATATTAGCAGTTCAAAATAAATAAATATTTCAAATAACTATTCCTCGTTTCAAATTTTGCCCAAATCTGCCCCTAAAAATCCAAGAAAACTCGTAATCTCGAGCGCTGAATCGCGGTCGGCGATAAAACTCGAAATTACAAGGCCGTGCCCACACGTCACGTCGCCCAGTTTCCATCGTTTTGCCGCAATATGTTTAGCCACCCACGTCGATCCATGCTCTCTCCATAGATTTTCCTCGTGAAAGCCTGCCGGTGAAAATTGCGAAAACCAAGGATCAAGAGTGTGGAAAATCCGGACAAAGATGAGAAGGTGTCTCGCGTGGTCGGTCGTTTATCTTCTTGTCGTAACGTCTCGCGGTGGACCGCCCACGCTGCAACTTTTGCTCGCGATATCCTCCTGTTCCCTGGCCACTGTGTTCCGCGAAAATTAATCCCTTTCCACGATATTACACGCAACGAATACGCAATGCGAAGAGTCAAGTTAACAAATCGTCTGCCACCTAGAAGTAAAGTATGCCCCAATTAAAGTTTCTCTCCAATTGGATTCCGGAAGTTGAGGGGTGCCTAAAGATTCGTGAGGCTGAGACTGAAGAGATGTGAATATTCATTGGAGAAATAATAAAATATTGACGCACGTTTCAAAAAAATATATTTACACAATAAAATTTTAAAATGCAGGTATCTAATTCATTCAGAAATGTTATAACATTTCGATTAATATCACTATTCCACTTTCAATATCGCCAAAATATCGGATAATCGAAATACTTTCACTTTGTTGCTAAATTATTGTACATGTTTCGTCATTTCTAAATCTGCCATAAATTCGAGTACGATCCATTTGAAGAAGATCCTGTATCAAAATTTATCCACGACCGACATTATTCAATATTATTCGCAATACAACAGACATTGGCTATAAAACAGACTTATACGAGACTTATAACCATCGAAGTCGTAGGTTTGGAACGTTGAAGAGGCGCAACCTGACGTAGCAGCGTCCTGGGAGGCTGTCACGAGTTCCAAACAGTTTTCCCTCCTCACCTCGGTGCACGGCTCGTGGGAATAGATTGCTATGAATTTCTAGAACGCGTGGGTACACGGTCGCAAAATTATGGCGA
>NW_006264202.1:131008-139105 GCF_000469605.1 Apis dorsata | reverse complement strand
TATATATATATATATAAGCTGGAAAACTTGGATCACGATGAGTTAATTAATTACATTTGTCTCGCGCGCGCGATCTGCCCGCAAGGAGCTCGAGTTTCTGCCTTCTGTCGTCTCAGATCGTTAACTCATTAATGGATTAATGAACATCGGGTGAAGTTATATAGGCAAGAAATTTTGAAGTTAGGCCGGCCGAATCAGGCAACCAGCCTCTGATCGTGTTACAGTTTTAGGGGAGACTCGTGGATCGGGTGTACGTGATGTAAACGAGCCTTAAGTCGAATTATCGAAAGTGCTGTGATCGTTGGAAAAAAGAATTTTGGGAAAAACGGACGATGAAAGTTATAGAGCGCGATGGTTCATGGACATTTTGGAAATCGGATATAGGGGAGCGTGGATTTTTATTGATAGTTGATATTTTTATTGGAATTATTATTGGAGAGTTTTTATTCGTGCATTTCTATTTTTTGTTCAATATTTTTATCGAATGTTGATTTTTAATTTTCGGTTAAGGCAAATTATGAAATTTCATCCTTGGATTTTTATTTTTATTGCGGAAAGCTTCGAATGATCCATAATGTAATGAAGATATTAATTATCCTAGAATTTCATTCGATTTTTTGGAAACGTAGAAGACAAAAAATTATACCCGAATTCAGACTTAAACCTATCCATTTTACCTTCCCGACGCGAATCGTAATTTTATAGAATTATACAACTCGCGAGTTCTAGAATTAAAAATTGAATAATTAAAACTTGGAAAGCTGACTCTAAGAAGGACAACGTGTCATCTCAGGATTAACAATATCCACTTCTATCCAATTTTTATAGAAAAAAAAATTTTGAAATGGAGAGTTCAATAAATCCTTCCCCGATTCCTTATCGTTCGACTCGAAACTCGATCTTCGATTTAATAAAGCACGTGCCATTGTCGTGTCTCTTTCTATTGCGCAATCGTTTGAATGCACGTAGGTACAACATAAGCTGGCCACGTATAATTATAATGGAAGCTATATATCCGCGAGTGTGGAAGGGTGGGGAGAGGTATAGCGAGGATATGGTGGGTACTCTCCCAGGGGTTCAATAACCAGGCACAATAAGTCGCTAAACGTTCGGCATAGACGGCACGATGAGTAATCAGCTTCCTACGTATCGGCCCTGGGGATCGTTAAGGTGTGTACACACGTCTTCGAGCCGAGATACCTTATACATTTATCGGCGAGGAAAGGAGAAAGGCGATTGTGCGCATCTATAGGTGATTGTTTGTGTTTCGATCGATGGAAAAATTTCTAAGCGGATGTGATTGCTTGGAAACGATATTTTGGGAAGGGAGGGATTGTATTTCTACGTATAATTAGGAATATTGGTTCTGAGACGAGATTGAGATTGAGAATTTTGTCGGTAAATTTTGTCAGTAAATTTCGTTGCATTTTTGATTGAGAAAGAATAGTAATTCGTAGATGTTCGATACAAAATATTTATTTGTATCACAATTGACACATTTTGATTGCTTGGAAATTTTAGAGGCTATTGAATAGATAAATATAATTAATGGATAGAAAATTAATATTTGATAGAGAAATATTGTTGGCTTAGCAGCTTTGAATCTATTTTATTCAATATCATTTTGATCTTCTAATTTTAATTGTAAATGAATTTATATTAGGTTTCTTATATTTCCATTTTACTGTTTCAAGATAAGATAATAATCAAGGATATTGAAAAATGAAAATATCTAGTTGTTGAGATGAATCTAGAAAATTAAATAGAGCTATTAGTATAACAGTAGTAATTCATAACAGTAGTATGAAAAATTGAGAAAATTATTATTTCATATATTTAGAAGAAGGATAGAATTCAATATTATATCAAATTAATGTATATATGTTAAATCGATGAGTTCATATTGAAATCAGCTGCAGTGATATTTAGTTAAAAATACACGTGTCATTTTGTAACGATCTTTGCACTTATGCAAATATTCAGATTCAAATAAAACGTCGAACGTTTAATATTTAATTTTCGTATTGGTGATTCGGTGCAAATTTTACAGAAAAAATTATTATTAATTTTATATTTCCGCGTTTATAAATACAACTTTGATTCTCGAACATGTACATCTAATATTAGCACTATTTATCGACTTGGCGCCAACAGATGTTTGCCTCTTTTAGACTGCACAACATTTTCGAACGAGGAAAGGATTTTGAAATATGGGCACTACCTATTCGGAATATTTTTCACCATGAATCCAAGTTTCTCACAAGAATGAAACTGGATACGTTGCCAAGGAAATGGCTAGATGTCATAGAAAATAATGGCGAACCAGCTTATAGATATTTCGCGAAAAATATATCTAGATGGAAGTAAAGTAGGGGAATTATTTGTAATTCTATATTTACGTCTCATAATTATTATCAAAATTATTATCGTACAACGAAAATTTTAACTTCAAACAGTTGTTTTCAAAACTGTTGACGAAATTTAAAGACGTTATTTAAAACACGCGATAAAAGAAAAAGCTATATATAAGATTTATCTCTCCTCGAAATATATTTTTTACGTTTACATGATGAGCTCATAGGATTTGTAGAAACGTAAATTATGCAATCCAGTTGCTCGCGGTTAAAGAAAAGCGGATTAAACTTATTTTTTTTTTTTTTTTTTTTTAGCTGAATGATCTCACCATTTGAGATCACAAAGCGAAGCTTACTAATATGTATTTATAAATCTCACGCTTGAAGTCGAATAACTTGTAATTTCAAGAACAAAATATCCTATTAAGATTAATCCTAAAGCTATTACTTTAAAGTTCGTAAACTAACATCTCATCAAATATCTCTCGTTTAAAACGCTTGAAATAATCACTTAAACGAAAGAGAAAGAGTTTATAAGTAAATATTTATCTAATGCAGAAATATACGTTTAAATACGTATTTCTGAAAAAGAAATGAAACGTATGAAAAGGTCATTATAATTCCCCAATCGCTACATTTCATCTCGGTACGCGCACGGAACGTTTCGAATTACCCCTCAAGCAAATCGCGATTCTCCTCCCCTCCCCTCACGTTTTCATCTTTTCTCTTATTTTCTCTCCACCGAGGGTGGAAAGAATTCATACGGATAAGTCGCGATTGTTATGGAAATTTTTAAATGGCGCGGGGATATTATTTGCGCATACCAGCTAACGAACCGAAACTCGAAAACCACGAGTCTCGTTTTCCCGATTTGCATCGGCATTTTTGTCGCATGCCAGCCGAGAAAGTCGTTTTGCATGATAACGGTTGTCCCTTGGTAGGTTATCACGTTAAATCTATAGTTGCGCCGTAGTGCACGCCAATAAATCGGCTCATTAACGCCGTCGTGATAGAATCGTAAACTCGAGCCGCGTTGTCACGCTAATGTTATTAGCATGCGTCGAGCGAAGGACGTTTGAACGATTATTGTGAATGAATGGCCGCGAAATATACGCGCTTCCTCCATTTAACCGCTTTGAATCGCGCCCGATACCGTCTTTATTTGTAAAAATCTCTAACCAAAGATAATAAAGGGTTATTCAAATTGACCGACAATGAGTATTTAAACTGAAATTATTTATTCACGTTCTTAATGTGAGGTCCATTGTATAATATTAATTATTGAAAGTATCATTCGAATAAGTTATATAATGCGAATTAATATTCAAGTTATTCAAATATGTATAATGATATTATAATATTGAAAATTTGAAATAATATAAATGATTCTTTCCCTATTCGATGCATTGGAAAATATCGGAATAATTTGTATTTGACAATTTTTCAAAATCGATATGCCGGAAAAACGAAGCATTTATTAAATTAAAAATTCAATTCCACTCTATAATAAATATTTTCGATGAATATTATTCCTATAATTCTCACATTAATCAATTGCACTTATATTTAACAATTTAACAAAAACATGTATATAATTTCTATTTAAAAATATAATTTTTGTCCGAAATATTTCAAGAAGAATCAGAAATTAATTTATAACATTTATATCGTCCCTTTTTAAAAAAATCAAAGTTACAAAATTGAATATTATCGAGTACATTAGTAATGTACGATTTTGTCGAGAGAAATTGGGGGAAAGAATCATTGACTGGAACGAGTCAGTTTCTTAGTTTCCATGCGATCAAGTTCGCGCCTCTTTCACCTTCTCTGTTCGTTTCATTGTCCACCGATTGGGGTTTACAAATTGAGTCCATAAACGATGGCAAACGGCCTGGAAACGTGAGTAACGATCGGATAGGAGCGGCAAGAACCGGGTAATAGAAACGTCGATGGTCAAGTGCCAGTCTAGTAATTGTCTTCGTTTGATCAAAAATACTTCGAGGGATTCGAACGTTTGATACCTCGACGAGTTCCACATGTGATTTTTTATCGAATGTTATTTAAAGTTGATCAATGTTGATAATGAATAATATAATGCAGGTAATAATATAAAGTTTCCATAATTTGTATATAATAGTATATTCAAATATTCAAATATTTCATTAAAACTTAATTAATATATTTATTGAATAATCTAGTATGGAAAAGAAACATATACATATGTATATTAATTTCGCTTTTTTAAATTACTATTTCGTTTGTTCATTTCACAAATTTATCGAGTTTTATATTGAGAAGTATAATTTAATAATCAAATAGATTTAAAGTTTCTAAATTTTTTCAACGTTTGTTTGTTTTTCAGATATAGACTTTCTTGATTTTTATTCGAATAAATCAATTTCAAGCAAACTTATTATTGAACTTGTTATTATTATTTGAATATTTGAAATGTAATACGTTTTCAAACAAAGTTTTATTTTCGAAATAAATAAATTTCACGAAGAAAATTACAATGGATATTGGATTCAATTAAATTTTTCACAAAACTCAATGTTCAATGAATCAATGGTATTAGTTTCAAATCTGGTCTCAGTTTCAAATTCATATATTTAAACTTTAAAAAATCCTTGTCCATATATTCATTCACCATCCAAATTTATAACGAAATCAACTATTCAAAAATTTCTTAAAAATATTTCCTACCTCGATATATTTGTTTATTAATCTGGCATCGATCTTTACATGTACGTACGCATGAATATGAAAATAGACGCCAGTTTGAAGCGCATCGATGCACAATAGAGTTAAACGAATTCAGGATAATAGACTGGCCGGAAGGAGATCAGAGCAGATCAGAATTGATAGATCTCTTACTAGAATCGTTTGGACAAATAAGTATCAAGACTATCAGGACTGTCTAACCGAAGGTTCCATCACTTCTCAATGCAGAATCCGATTATTGGATTCGAGTAGCATAATCGTATTACCGACAATCAACCGATATCTACAATTGATTTGTACCGATTCCGTGTTCTTTGAATGGAATGAGCGCATTTTAGTTAAGGATTGAAAGTAATTGATATTCCTTGTAGCTGAACGAGCCAATATTCTTTTAAATTTTATAGAATATTTTATCTTGCATTCATAATATAAAAATACATTTTGCTATGAGATTTTCTTTTTATGAGTGATAATTATATAAGAGTTACATAAGTAGGAATTTTCTTTAATATAGGTGTTGTCTTTTTCTTCTATTATGCTCCAGTGAAGATTGAATTTGAGAAAGGATTATAAGTTGTATTATAGGCTTTCATCTATTCTTGTAATATAAGGATCTCTTCTTTGTAGATTTACTAGTAAGATTTTGAACTATTAAAATAAGAATATTAGAATATAGAGGGTAAATTTATAATCAAAAAATATTGGATGCTTGGATTGGGAAACTTTTTGATCAAAGGATATACAATTTTTAAAAAGCAACTATAATATATTGTTCTTTTTAATATAAAAATATATTAAGAAGAAAAATATAATAATACTTGTGTTTTGAAATTGATATTGGTCGTCTATCTCACGTTTTACAAGAAAGACTGCAATTTTAATTTATTCAGAAATATATATTATGATATTCTGATATTCTTGACGCTATATCATTTCGATACACATAGCCATACGTTTTGAAATAAGAGGTACTCTGCTATTTTAAAACATATACTGCTGTGTTATTAGAAAATCCATGCACTGTAGGTTATAGTGAAATAAGTATGAATAATATCATATTATACGTAAAATTGAAAGATCGTATGATACGTGTTATATAAAATATAATATTAAAAAATTTACACTGTACGTTCATTGAATGTTTATGCATAGAAGCATAACGGAGGTTTTAAATAAAAGTTTCTTTATACAATGTGAAAATCATAAATCAAATAGAAGCAATATTATTTAATGTGATTATTTTATATGCAAAAATAAATCCAAAGGAAAAAAAAAAGAAAAAGTACATATAACATTTTTTCGTTTGAAATTACATTTTCGAGAAAATCAATTTTAAAAAATTTGTTAAATACAAAAAATTGGTCTAGTTTGGAATTGTATAATAAAATTGGGTTAGTAGAAGATTGCTCTACGGGCAAAAATAAAATTGGTTCATTTCAAGATCGAATCTAAATATTCTTCGAGTATATCTAACGTTTAGTTTCGATTTTTTTAAAAATAAAATTTCGTATCCTTTCGAAAATCAACCAAATTATCTTGCTTCTAAATATTAAACTTGATTTCAAGAACATAATCTAAAAAATATCATCTCTTGTTTGTGCAAACGTGATCAATTACAATCATCTTATTTAATATTTATTAATATACATTAGTAATTGGAGGAAAAAACTTGTATATTTTATTTACGTCTTAACATCACTGATTTAATCATTTTTTTTCAAGATATTAATAAATATTTAAAACTCTCTTCAGAAAATCAATCTTACTAAAATTGCTATTCCAAAAATAAAAAATGAATTACTATGAAAATCTTCAAATTTTTCACGATTTTCACTCACATAGGTGTGCATTTTCGTGCAAAATGCTCGAATTTAATTTCGTCGGTGGGGATTCTTCAGTTAGATTAGTTACATTTGGATATCCTTTGAGATTCTCTTTCGATTCCCAGATGAGAGATGCATCGTCGATTAATTTAATGAGTTTCGCCACCGGATGACTCACGTGTTCTCTCGTTCGAGAATAGATTTTACGTCGTTCGCCAGACGAAACGAATGGAACGACAAATTCGAATGATAAATTCGACGCTGATTCGTTGGTTAATTAGCATCGAAGAGCGTCAGGAAGTGGACAAGTGATTTTACTTTTTATCGGTTCGTGTCTGAATACACATGAATATTTAGAACGATATTTGCATACTCGAGGATGGCGTAATCGTTTATTTGCATAAATGTATATAAATATCGTTAAAAAACAAAAAAATATATTATGTGTGCAGTTAATGACAAATGTTTGTTTTCTCGTTATTATTTTGTGGCCTTCCATATTTTTGCATCTGATAAATGTTGATTTTAATTCTATGAATTGATCCTTTCCAATATGTATTGCAATGCTTTAAAATATGGAATTTTTATATTTATTGTCACAAAATAAAAAAAAAAAAAAGAAAACGATAAACCGTTTTCTGAACAAATTAACAAATAAAATACATAATTGACAATACTTACCTTGTTCTTTCATGATGAAATTAATTATTTTTGCAATTAATTCAATGAAATGAAGAGAGAAAATGTAACATTATCTATTTATTTATTTTTATATCATTTTAATTATTTATATATTATAATTCATTTACAAATTAAAGATCGTTTATTCAAATCTCGAATCGTGAAAAATTTTAAAGTGAAAATATAGGAGAAATTTTATTTCAACCTCGAAGTAAAAAAAAAAAATCGAATCAAGAGGAAACCCATATGCCATTTTGTCAACCTTTGTCGTTTACGGCAAATGAGAAAGAAGAAGGCGAAACCAGTGACGGTAAAACTCATCTTCGTTCACGAGCTCCTCCCTATTTTCCTCCGGTGAAAATCGAAGGTTTCCAAATAGCTGGCGATCCGGCTTGGAATAAATCGCATAACTGGGTTTAGAGATCTATTCTCAGGAGATCGACCGGCGGTCTGCCTCGGCCGTCTCTCGTTTTATAAATATCCATCTGTGTTTTCATCGGTAAAATCCTGATTCGAGC
>NW_006264202.1:124579-130773 GCF_000469605.1 Apis dorsata | reverse complement strand
AGTCAACCTCTATTATTGTTTATTATCGCATTTTCTTAAAAAAAAAAAAAAAAGAAATCTATTTTATTACATCGACATATGAAAAATAACAGAAAATTTCGTAGAATATTTTGATGAAGTTTAATTATTGTAAATGTTAACGTACATATATTGATCGTATTTGAACTTTAACGCATATTCTTTTAAATATAAGTAAGTAAAATATTATTCTTGAGAGTCGTCGAATTAAGAATAATGGTGATCGTGAAATTCCTATTTTTCTTTTTTTTTTTTGTATATATCTTTATTAAACCAACCTCGTTATTCCATAATGCTTATTTATCGTCGATTGCTTTCCAAGGGTACGTTAAGTTCGCATTTTATTATCGTATCCTGCGACATTTCCATAATGAAAGATCCCAGATCTCGTCAGAGATATCGGAAGAAATCTTTTACCGTAAAAGATCATCCGTGAATATCCGATAAAAACGAGGATAGAGGAATATTAACGTGTAATTATACAGAGAGAAAATTCGAATATCTTTGAAACAATATCGAATAATATTGATTTAATTGCGTCAAAATGATAAACTCGCTCGAATAATATAAATTTTCCTATATCGTCCAATCGATATTTTAATGTATTATTACAAAGTAATCAAGATTTAATCAGTATGGAATTCGCCCTTCATAAATCCTTTCTCGCTTTTGTTTCACGGTTCATTGCATTTTAATCAACGAATTAAAGAGATAAATCCTCCCAGGAGGACGAAATATCGATATTATAGATATTATTTCCTGTAATCATCCCATGAAAATATTAAGTGTATCAAGATATTAAATGCGCGTATCTATGTAATTTATCAAAATAATTTTTCACGAAATTTTTCTCACAACAAAGGAAACAAAAGATTCAATTGTTAGAAAATATTATGAAAATTATCGATCGACGAGGGTTATCCTTTTCACTTGCATATTTTTTTATGAAGAGATTCTGCGTAAGATGTTCTACATGTGTTAATTTAAATTGACCGTGGCTAATTGATGTTTTACAAGAGTGTTACACCGTCACGAGCAACGCACGGCACAATTCAATTATACACCTGAGAGTATTGCATAATAACGGCCTCGTCACGCTCTGTTATCTGTTTAATTTAATCCAATTCGATACTGTTACGTTTTTCTTTCACATTGGCGATGGTAAACAGGAAAATATCGTCATTGATTTTTTGAAAAAATGTAGTAATCATAAAGATTAAGGTGTAATCAACGATATTTAATAAAAATATTTTACGTTCTTTATAATAAAAATAAAGTGAAAAATTTATGAAGAATTTTCTTTTATTAAAAATTTTACGAAAAATTTTCTATTTTATACTCTGTTAGAACTATAGAAGTGTTTTAATAAAGAGGGAAATATGCATCAGTTCTTTGCGAAACGTTTTATGGTGAATTTTCTTTTTCGCAGGTTTCATAAACGATTTCCAATCATATATTTCGCTGAAAGTATGAAAGTATTTCAATAAAAATAGAAATACTTTGCCCCATTTTAAAATATCAAAAATTTATGAAGAGAATTTCGTTTCTCTATTCTTCTTCTTTTCCAGATTTTACAAAGAATTTTTGATTCTTACACTCCGTTGAATCTATAGAAATATTTTAACAAAAATAAAAATATATTTTATTTTTCGAAATACCAAAAATTTCATAGACAAATTTATTCATCGCAAAAAACTCCCAATTTTATATTGTTCTAAAACTCCCGACATTTTCATTTAAAATGCTAATCTATAAAGCATTTCTTCAATTTCTCAACCCAACAAATTTTCAATATTTCAATCATCCATTTATATTTAAATTATTCGTTCATAAAACGTTTCCTAAAGAAGTTTATTCTTTACAAACAATTCCCAATCCTGGATTTTCTCGAAATATTTCTTTAAAAAAAAAAAACACAACATTTCTTTTTCATTTAAACTCCTAATCGTAGCGATTTCGTGGAAGCATCTCTTCAATTTCTCGGTTGAACAAACTTTCAATATTCAACGTCCGAAATTTAATTTACGTTTCGCGCCAGATTCCACAAGTTTCCGCCCGATACTTTCGATTTTTCGTCGGCGCACGTGCGCGCAATATGTCCGACAATGCACAGCCACTTAACTGCAGCTGATCAATCGGTCGCTTCTGGGTCCAATTTATTTGGGACACGTGCCGTTTTAACTTCACTACCACTCGATAGGTTGGAAGGTCGGCGACGAAAGTTTGCCGCCCAACTTCCACGCCTTCCTTCAAATCTGTTGGAAAGTTTGAAATCGGAGGAGTGGCGCATCGACACCGGAATTTAACGTCGATTTTGTACACTGGATACTTGTACGGGGGGAATTTGCTTCATAAAGCTGTGTCTCTGACCTGTTTACAGCTACCCTTGAATGGTTCGAACGCTTGACGTGCTTATGCCAACTTGCTTTGTAGCACAGGTAATTAATTGACTTTTTTTTCTTACGACGTGAATATCGTGTTTCGAATAAAAAAGATCGTACAATGATTGTTATAAGTTCTTCGTTTTCTAATGGCATCAAATTTCTTTTTTATATATAAAAATAATAAATGCAAAATAATTTCAATTAGAATTTAAAGGAAGAAAATATTTTTCAAGATGAAATTAATATTATTAATTCTATAATAAATAGTATCGTGGATAAATATATATTTTAGATGGTGTTAGATGTACAAATGTTTGCACGAGAAAAAGTAAAAGAAAAATTGTTGTTGATGATCAAGGATTAACTGGATACGAGGGAAATCTGAATGCACGTGGAGCGTGAAATAAAAGGGAGGTAAAACGGATGGAAAGTAAAAGGGGTATCAAGAGAAATAAAAGAGAAAGTGGGATGGCTTGTTGAAAGATGGAACGAGTAAAGGAGAGTTATGAGACTCGGGCACGCAGAATAACTCTATTTATTTTTTATATCGCTTGCAGATGCAAATGAGGATGAAATGAAACTTTATACCACTTGAAATATTTCAATGTTTCGAGAGCCGGGTAAATTAACTTTTTATAAGTACGATCTTGTGGCACTTTGAACAATTTCTGAATAAAAGTTTTAACGTTTTAATAACACGTTATTTTGCAATGTGAAAAATATACGGTTAAGAGAAGAAAATTTCAGAAATTATTCTCTTTTCACCAAATATTTTCGCTTCTCTGTGGATTCATATGCGAGTTACAATATTGACGTTCCATGAATTCTGTTTTTAATTTTTATCTTTGTATTTTCATTTACGTTGAACAAATATTTTCATTCTGATTATAATGAATTTTCAATGCGGTGTTATAACAGATCATGCACGATATATTTGTATTTATTAATTATCAAGTAGATTTCGAATTTAAAGTAATCTTCGGAAAATAGATCATTGCAAATATTTGTAATCGTATTGCGATCCGTTGATTAAAAATATTAAACTTTCTTTTTTTAAATTTATGAAATATACATTATAAATAGAAAATATTTGCAATTCCACGATATGTAAAAAAGAAGCGACGAAATGAGAGAAATGAAGAGAGCATTGAGGATCAATTTGAATATTATAAGTTCTCATGACATTTTATCTCGTCTTTATTATATTATTTTTTTTAACACACATTCACTTTGTACAATCCTAGCATCCATCAGAAAATCGTAAAGTTGAATGCTTGCAAAGTATTTACACATAACCCTCACTTTTCATTAAAACATTTTCATATCATATTTTACGATATGATAGAATTATTAAATAACGTAAAATATAATATATTTGAATCTAAATAAATAATACATTGTAAAATAATATCTAAATATAACGTAATTTCATACTTTCTCTACATATCAAGATCAAACTTAGAATACTTTAATCTTACTTCTAGTTCTTCATCCACAGATCTTTCTTATCAGATTTCAATCAAATTTTCCATTTTCGAGAAAAAAAAGGGATCAAACTTATCAGATTTCGCGAATGTGAACGTTGTTGATCGAGCTCGAAGAAAAATTCGAAACGTTGTTTCAGTGTTCCTCTTTCAATGCATTCGGATCTTCGTGGAAACAAATGGTCCTCGGGATCAATGGCTGGCCGCATTGGCCAGTAATTACGAGCTGTTACCACGCGAACGAGATGGCGGTCTCGAGCAAAGAGAGACGAAAGAGAGGAGAGTGGCGGATCTGCGAACGTTTGCTCGTTACACAATTAAATTTACGATCGAGTCGAACGCGATCAGACGTTACACCGTGGTGGGATTGGCTGGAACCGGATATAAATTGCAGACCATCCGGTTCTCTTGTCGATAGTTGATCCACGATTCAAATCGATGGTGGTATGATCCTTTGTTGTAGGGCGAATCTTGTTAATGCTCATCTTGCCATCCTTTATTGGTGTTTCATTATTTTGTTATTTTCGAGTTATCTGTATTGGATCTGTTAGATTTTTTTTCGAATATTTCTTTTATTCTTAAGATATTTGAAATTAAACATTGTGTGATAAAAATAGCTTTACATTATTTTAAAAGATATACAGTATAATTATATAATTATAATTCTATTAGAAATACAATTGAGTATTTATTGATATTATATAATTTACTGTATAATTTGTATAAAATAATTCTATAATATTTTCCAAATTAAATTTTAAATATGTAAATAGTAATGAAATAATAAAAAAGCAGAGGCAAATCTTTATTCGACAAGAGGTTTCCTTTCGCCTGTATAGCTTGTTGAAACGAACGCTATATCAAAACAAAAGCCACGGGAATCTCGGCATTCATCAAGCGTCTGCTTATCAACACCGCGAACGATTTCAAAGGCATGGGGGAGCGACCATCTCAAGGGGTTAATTAAAATAAGAAAACCGATCGTGATGGGAATATGAAAGTTCCACAGGATTTCTTGGCAAGTATCCGCGGAACTTGACACTCTGGTATTTTATAAAAAAAACTTATCTCGCAAAAGTGAATTCTTTCCTCTCGTCGTGTGCTTATTAATCATGAAATTTCCTCGATATCGGGAAAATTTTCTTCGACTTTCGAAATTTGATCGCTCCCACTGGGATATTGATACCTCGATTTTCTCCAAGCGAATTGGTTGTATCTCGTTATTGTGAAATTATAATAGGGGTAGTTTACGATATCAAGGGGTGAAATAACTTGAAAGAATTTTATGCTTAAGGGATTTCTTCTAATTTTGGGATCCTGTGGTAAAATTCTTAAAATAATTGAAGTCAATAATTTGTTTTTTTTTCTGTAACAAATCAATATTTATTGATATTGATCATCGATTCTTTGCAATTTCATTTTAGATAAAGATTCAAAAAAGATCTTATTAAAAGCAACTAATTTAAAAGAAAGAAAATATACATTTGATGTTGCAAATAATACGACCAGTAATTTTTCACAATATAAAATTTCATCCCCAAAAATTCCTCTTTGACACTTGAATCAACTTTACGAGAATCATCGAAATGTATTTATGTAAATGACAGGGTGTCTAACTCAGGAGCAGGACTGGGTCTCGCCTATGATATGCATCCCTGTAAGCCATTGCATTTATGCAGATGTTACGCCCCGGCCTTTGCTGATTACACGTATTAGACGTGGCCGGGCCACTTCTCGCTGATGCGTATTTCGTGTACATACACTAGACGTCCGCAAACGGAAACGTACGGTCGCGTGTACGATGGTTTCCGCGTATTTATGGGTATGCACGGGTTAAATACAAGTCTGTATACACGTATACATCGTTGTCCAACCAGGTTTGTACGGAAGAGCCCTCCCTGTCTTCGTAAATATCACCTTGCCGAAAAATATTCTCCTGTTAATACCTGGTCGACGTTCATTGGTAGGACACCACGCGGAAGGTATTTTCTCATTGGACATTCCCGCTTCTATTTGTTCGTGCACCGTCCACATTCTGGATCGGTTTTGCGCAACGAGTGAGAGTTTCTTTTTTTTTTTTTTCTTCTTCTTTTTTTCTTTTGTCAAACGACCGTTTTTTTATTGCATTGTCTTGTCTCGTTGAGAGTTGATTGTTGGAGAAAAATTCGCTTTTTTTTTTCCTTTTCTCTTTTTTCCTCCGTTTCTGTGCCAAACTGTCGCCGGTTACTGAGGACACGAGGAAGGGTGGTTACATTTCCGAATTGTAGAAAAATATTTGTTCTATCGTCGGATTAGATATTTTCGAAAA
>NW_006264202.1:122424-124167 GCF_000469605.1 Apis dorsata | reverse complement strand
TTTTTTTTTTTTTTTTATATGTAATATTGGAAAAGAAAGTTTATCGATCAAATTTATAGGGATAGTTTTATTAATATCTTAAAATTTATTAGCAATTCATAATATTATTAAATATGTATATATTTTTGTTCTATTATTGAAAATATATTTCACGCGATTTAATTAATTAATTATATTTATTTTAATTCAAATTATTAATATTTATAATTATTAAATTTCTTTTCTTTTATTTTTCATTGTTTACAAGATAATTGATTTATGTTTGATTCAATTTTATTCTTTTCTTTTTTCTTCTCTCTCTTCGTGTTTTACGAGTTTCATATAATTTTCGTACAATTAGCCGATCACTTGACGAATGACGTGTTTATTGCGTTAAATCTGGAGATGCATATGATTAATATTTAAATATCGCACGTAGCTCGTCAATTTTCTATATCGACATTCTGTCTGTAAATTTCATATGCTACAGAATACACGAGAAAACACGTTAATTATACTAACTGTCAGAATAATTCCACGGAAATAATGTCCTCTGTATGCATTTTGAATATTGTCACGCGATACATTTATGTTGTTTGGGAAGCATTTATCATAGAATCTACGTTATTCGAATAAGTAATCAGGTGCAAAATTTGTATCGCGATTTAGAAAGTGTTTTAGAACTCGAATATACTCTGCTATTTTAATTATAATTACACATATGTATGTGTTTTTTTAAGAATATTTTATTTGTTATATTTTACTGAATTTTTTTCATTAATGAGAAGATTATTTTTTCGAAAATTTAAATCATTTTTCCAATTATACGAAGAAAATATTTATAAATGGTAATAGAAATTTCTTTCTTTCAATGATTTTTACGTGATTTTCAAATCTTCATTGAAAAATTCCAATAAATTGCATGTCGATACCTGTTAATTGCTATCAATTTAGTTTCCAATTTTGCTTTCTTTATTTATTAATAGAGAGAAATTGAAACTTCTATCAGCATAGTATCATGAAATTGTTTGCTCAGTACCTATCAATTTCTGTTTGCACTGAAATTACTTGTTTGTTCAACTTCATAAATCTGTTGTTTCATAAATATTGTTCTTCTTACAGTCTCAATATATTGACATGTTAAAGTAAGAAAGTTCTTCTTTGTTGTTTTTTCTTGGAATTTAGAACGTTAAAAATTATAATAATCCTCGATTAAAAGATATGTTACAATTTTTTACAAAAAAACAAAAAAATAAAGAACAATGAAATAATAGCAGAAAGATAATAACAAACTTAATAAAATTAATATTAAATGACTAGAAAATAATATTGTTTCAAGATTAATTCCATTAAATTATTAGTCAATAGATATACGAAATATAAAACAAATAATACATAATCTTTTTCCTTTCCAATAATATATTATATTTTATTTCCACTTTATTTAATACTTGTCCCACTTCTCATTACTAAATTTCTTTTCCTTCTATGATCATAATCGATATTTAAACTCACATTCTTCAACAACCTCTTCCACATTTTAAAACCGCCGTATACCAACAAGAAGATGGTTCATCTCTCGACTTTGAAATCTTATCTTCTTTTTTTTCTTCTTTTTTTCCTCCTCGGAAATCCGCTCCTCTCATAGCGTTTACCTTTGCTCTCCTCTTCTCTGTTTACATCCCCTTTAACCCACATTTTCAATCGGTCCTATTTCTCTCTGAAAAACAAATTCGCTCGTTTCTTTGGTTTTCCAACAACCCG
>NW_006264202.1:76634-122108 GCF_000469605.1 Apis dorsata | reverse complement strand
TTTTTTTTTTTTTTTTTTTTTTCCATCCCCGTCCATCGACCGAGGGGGGAAACACGAAGGCAGGAAAGACGAAGAGCAAAAGGAAGTCGAGGGTGGTGATGGAAACGAACCGGGCGAGGAAGATCGTATCGGTTTCGCGCCTCGTAAACGAAACCTTCCATCCGTTTTTCATGGCCATTGTGGCAGATTCGAAGGTCGCGTAAAAATACAGGGATGCTGTGCGCGTTATGCCTTGGATCCTTGATCGAACGTAAGTTGTATGCTGCCATCTATCGATTATTATTGTCAATGATGTTTTCGAGGGATTGTAACCTTAGTTTTAATAATTTCTTTTTTCTTATAAAGTTACTCTTTACTTTTTCACTTTCGAAATGTAATATTTCCTTCTTTAATACGTAGAAAGAATTTTTGATGAAGAAATTTTGATCGAATTTCAAATCGGATCGAAGAAAATCGTTATAATCTCGATTTTAATCCTTCCAAAACGAATTTCTCTATTTTACATTCTATATTCCATATTCGCCGCAAGATTGGCCCATTTCAGTCTGTCGGAAACGAGCATTTAAGCCCAAATGTTGGTTTAAATAATTATATCTACACGATGTAAAACCAGCCTGGCCGGCTGTTCTTCACGATAAAAGACTTAATGAATGTCAAACGAGGTTTTGGCGTCGGTTCTAAGCCATGCGACCACGGTCTTCTCAGATTTGCACTCTTGATGAACGTTGGAATTGGTCGTTGCTATAATCCCCTGGTGCAATTTCCCGAGTGAAAAAGGACGCGGAGGAGCAAGAAGAGACTGGGTCACCGCGAGTTTCACCCTTTAATCCGTGAATCCTCTGCGAGAGGGACGGATGCCTGATCTCTAAAGCTTGTCGTGCTAAAGGGTTAAAGATATTTCACTCTGGTTTCTCTCATTTTTCCGTGTTTCTCCATTAAGTGATAATGTTTCACGAGCATGTTTGTAAAATATTATTCGAAGAAGAGGGAATTATTGGACAAGTTCTTCTTTTTTTTCTTTTTTAAATTTTCACTTCCTTTAACAATTTTTGATGTCGAATTTCAAAAGGATGAAAATTATCACGGATTGGAAGATAGTATTTTAATTTTTATAGTTGTTTAATGATTGGTTTAATTGATTCTCATTATTGTGAGTCTCAAAATTCCAATATGCTCATACGTCGTGCAAAGTATCTCGTTAACGAGTTCGAAAATAGTCTTTCTTTCTTTTCTTTCCTCCCAAAAATATTCAAAGAACCTTTGAACGGCAATATCTTTAATGAGCGCGATTTTCATCCTCTCATTGTTACCGAGAAAGATTACGGGAGCTCGAAGCCACTTAGAGTTGGTCAGGTATTTTTAATTAGTTTAATTTTCAGCCTTTTAATTGGTACAAGGAGCGTGGAACTGAAAATTCCGGAAAATTTTGCAAGTTTTCATCCCGTGAATTGTCTACTCGAAACGAGTGGTTTCCACGAGTTTTCCAACGGCCTATCTTCGCGTTCCTCTCATTCTTCTCTTTTATTTCATCCTTGTTGGCGGTTTTCCGTCTCTGAAAATTTCTGTTACCCGAAACTTTCACCCTTCCCCCGCCAAGAATACCTGTAATTTAAGAAGTTTCCAAGCGTCGATGAGAAGATGATGAAAACAAACGGTGCGAGGAAGGAAGTCCCGCAAGATCTTTATAAAGGGGATGAATTAGGGGAGGAAAGAAAAGGAATTATAAAGACAAAGTTAAATTCTCCCGATTGCAAAGTTTTTTCTAAAGAATTTATTCAGAATTTTTACTCGATCTCGACCAATGTTAATTTCCTTCATTTTCTGTTGCGCGATTCTTCGTTGGATAAAGAAAACAGAGGAGGGTGAAAGACAAAGAGTGAAAGTTAAGTAGTCGGTTTAATCCTGAGGGGATTAAATGCAGAGTGACTAATTGACGAGGATTTTCAGAGATTCGTCATTTTTATCGATAAATATTATCGTTCGTAGTTTCTGAGATGAGAGAAATTTTTCTTTCTCTATCGCAGAATGAAATATAATTGGTTTTTGATTTGTTGTGATCATTGATTTCTAGAAAAGCTAGATATATTTTAAAATTTTATTTATCGTAACGTAAATTTTATTCGATTAAAAATTACAAAGTTATATTAAAAAGATATTCGTATAAATGAAATAATATTCCATGATAATGAAAACTAATGAAAATTCAGACAGTAGAATTTCAATTTGATGAATTTTTTACCTATTTTATTTTATATCATAAATGTCTACAATTTCATACGAGTGAATTTAATAGATAATTGGAGTTAGAGTTTGATTAGATAATTAGATACTATGTAAAATTTTATATGAACGAAGTTCGCATAGTTGACGGAGTTTTCTCGAACACTACATTTTCCTTCTCGATTTAACATAATTTCCTTCTCGCGAGGGGATGAGGTCAAGCATCAAGAGGAACGCGACAATGGAGGGGCTCGTACGAAAGTTTCGTGCAACCGGTTCCAAACTAGTTCGAGATAGTCACGCGAGAAACTGCTTGCAAAGTAGTTTCGGCAGCTTCTCAGCCTTCTTTCCGACGTGGCTGCCATTGGAACGAAAAAAAGAAATAATCGCAATTCCAGGCGGAAGATCGAGACTCGCTTTTGGGGATCCATTAAATTAATTGGAATTTGGGAAAGTTTATTCGATATGGTGTTGAAGAAATTTTGTAGATTATAAATTATTTCTTTTTCAGAGTTTTAAATTATGAATTTAATTGATTCAGTTGATCCAGTAGGATTTGATAATTAGGAAAGATGAAAATCTTTATTTTAGAATGAAAAAAGCTTAATAATAGGTTTTTTGATTTTTCAATGTGTGATAAGATCTTTGCCTTGGTGACAAGTAATTTAGATTTATTATATTATAGTATATATATTTCTTCTAGAAATATTTGTGGATAAAATAGTTGGTTAGCATAAATAAATTAAAATTCATTTTAAGAATCAAAAATGATAATAGAATGTTTAATGTTTATTTAATAGTTGGAAAAGTCCAAGAAGAACGACTTTTTAAATAAATAAATAAAGGAGAATATTTAAACATTTTTACAGTAAATTTCCAAATCCATTATACAGCAATGTCTACGGAAACATACAGATCTCTTCATTGAATTAATTTTCTTACTTCAAGTTAAAAATTTAACCACTTTTAAAGAAAGATATTGCAAGATTTTATTGGCAAATCTCAATGATAAAAATTTCTCATTCTTTTATATGCCTCGATCATTACATTTAAAAGTATAAAGAATATCATATTTAATCATTTCATTAATGAATCAATTATTTCAAAATCGATTTTCATCAATAATTACTCGTAGTAATTAAGCGTCGATATTCGAACAATAATGAACACAATTCTAAATTAATCTAAATCTCTATTTAATGCTCGTCACGAAAATTAACTAGAGACTCGATTCTACCGAGTCGTATCATAGAATTGGTAGAAATTGGATTTCGACTCGCACTCGCGGAAACAATTCAAATTGGATTTCGAATTACATCGTGATGCTCGACCAATACTCGATTTCGAGTTGCACCGCGAAATTAGTCGGAATCCGTGTTCGGTCGCACCGCGAAATTGCTCCGAAATTCGAGTTCGACCATCAATGCGAAACTGCACGAGAATTGGAGGGCAACCGGCATTGCAAAATTAATTATTAACACAAAAGAGAATCGTGTAACGTGTCAACAATCGAAATTCGATTCGTGTCACGTTACCACTTCTTTAGTAAGGATAAAAAGATTTTGATCGAATCCGAATTTTTGCTCGAATGCCATATCAAATTGGCAATGTGATTAATTCTGTGTAGTCGATGAACGAAATTTCATTCGTTTATTTATCTTTTATTCGAATTTTTATCGAAAGAAATGTGAAACGTATTTATACGAGATCCATATATAACAATCTTCTTTTTCTCTATTTTTATTGCTGATTTTTATTTATTTATTTCCTTTTGAACAATGTCTCTTGAGTCTTCGTTTCTTCATCGTTTGCATTTCAGTTCTTCAACTTTCTACTCATTCTCGACTTTAAGAGGCTTTCTGCATTTCAGTCGAGATTCGAAGAATGTTTTTAAATTTATCCTTTAATTTTAAACTCGTTTAAGTGGATATGAGTATTGATGTACTTGCTAAATGCAACACTTGCAATTAATTATTCCATCAACATCGATTGACTCATCTCTAAAAAATTGCTTACTCGTTTCATTATTCGTTATGATACATTTCATCGTTTATATCAACCTAGAACCGTATCCATCGAACAAGATTCACCGAGAATTTCTACGAAAATCTAGGTGGGAAAATCTAGGTGGGAAAATCTAGGGTTTATTCATTCACGGACAGCTCTATTCGTTTCCTGTCGATCTTTCTCTCTCTCTCTTTCTCTCTCTGACTACTTTTTATTATCTTTTTGCCGGTCTTTTTCTCCATTTTCCTCGTTATGCCATGACTCTGATTCAAGCGCACGTCGCCTCAGTGAAATCTCTTTTCCGAGTCTACCGGCTCCTCTCACGGCGTAATACCTCTGGATTTGCATCGAGCCGCCATTTGTGTACACACACACACCGGATATTCCGCAAAAACCGCACGATCGAATCGCGTTCCACGCGTTTTCGCGCATTGCTCCATCCTTCTAATCCGAAATCTTTTCGGATTAATTACTACCCACCACGATTCTTTCCTTCGTTTCTCTCCTCTCCCCGAGCTTATCTATCTCTTCCTTCTCGATGGATCGAGATAACGAGTCCTAGTTTGATCAACGACGAGGCAGAAATTTTGATCTTCTTCGCGGTATTGGTTTCGACTCGAATTGCGGAGCTTATAATCAACTCATCAATATTATAATCAACGTTCCAGAAATCCAGGTTTCACTATCGCCTTGTCACTTTGTTTTCCGTTTTATTTCATTTCACATTACACATCCTCTCTCAGCGATATCAATTTCGTTCAAGATTAAGAAAATTCACGTTCGATTAACATTCGAGAAATAAAGATTCATTAAAGATATGAAGACCGGTTCAAAATCATTTTCTCCGAGTTTCCCTGCGAAAATCGCTAATACTTCAACAACGTCGACTGGATGACCGATATTCTTGCATATCGTTCAACTTCCCAAGGGAAATCTCCGCAATCCGACGATCCGTATTACCGTCAAGTTCCACACGCCGCTTTCTCCCATCTCTCTTCCTCCATCTCGCCTTTCTTTTCCCTCTTTTTCATATATTTTTTCTCCGTCGACTATCCATCTCTCTCTCTCTCTCTCTCTCTCTCTATCACGTAGAATTCATTTCCATGAAATCCTTTTCGAGAGAGGATTTTCGATGAAACAGAGGCGGAACGATCGCCAGAATAAAGAGGCCGCCACCGGAAGCTTCTTATTTTTCCTCGAGTTTTGCAGGATGCGTCTCGAGCCTGTTTCGATAGATTTTTTTTTTTCTTTCTTTCTGAGCTTCGAATTCAGATTAATATACATGCTTCTTATTTATCATTTTTTCTCCTGTTTCTATATTTTTAGTTTTATGCGTTCATCGAGGGTGAATCGAGACATTTGTGTTTAACTGGAAGAAATAAGTGGAATTATTTTACTGATAGTTTGCGAAAATATTTAAACATTATTTCAGAGGGAAATTTATCTAAAAATTCTGATTATTGTGAAAATAGATAGAGCATAATACATGGATTATATATGGAGCAATTTTTTTGTCGACAAAAAATCTTTTTATTTATAAAAAGATACTACTTTATAAAAGTTCAATAGTTTAATTTCCTTATGCAGCAATTAGAAACATTATCTTGCGAATAAGAATAATAAAAATATCAAAACTTTAAAGAAATCATATATATATTTTATTTTGTCCACGTCTGATATTTTTTACTTGCATCAGTTACAAACGATTCAATCGATAAAATCCCACCAGAGTTAAATTCTGAATCCAATAATAACAAATAATAATCTTCCGTCACGTTCATTAATTTCCACTATTAAATTCGTTAAACACTCTGACACGTTGATCCGGTTAAATCCACCATTTGAAACGTTTGCTCCTTGTAGCGGAGCTTGAGATCCATCCCGCAACGGTTACAATTGCTTGCCCGTGATCCTGGACGCGAGAGACACCGTTAGATCGGTGCCAGGATCCAGTTTCGAATTACGCGCACAGCTCGGTCACGAGGTTTTCACTTTACCCTCTCGTTCTCACTCGCGGCGCGCACCTGCAAGAACGGCGGGATTTCGTTGCGGATCGAACCGGCCATTCGCGTAACAAATTAGATCGTTACACGGTGTTACAATCCTGCTTGGAATTCAATCGGGATACCATTTCCTGCGCCTCGTCACCGACCGGTCCGCGCCACCTATTGATCCGTGAGTCCGTGGCGTGGCAATGGCTGTTTCGATGATTTATCACTGTGCCACGCGATATGTCAGCCGGACAGTTTCCACGCCGATCACGAGGGAACGTTTTCATTGGGAAGAATTTATGGATTTCGTCGTCTCTGCCCGTATGTATGGACGGTGGACACGACTTCATTAAATTATTCGCCTCTTGCAATTTCACGCTCGATCGATCCTCTAAACCGGCGTATCGCGGCTCATTTCTTCTGGGATAAGAGATACGAAGGGATCGGTTCGAAGGAGGAGAAATTAATGTACGAATTATTGGTTGTGTTTTTTTCTTTCTTTTTCTATAACGAGGTTTATTTTATGATGCACGTGGATATAAATAGGATGAAACGAGTTGCGTGAGTTTGGAAGGGAAAGAGTTTTGATATTAATGACAAGTTGTTTTAATAATATGTTTCCTTTTCGGATATGTACAATGTGTCAGGTATAGTATAATATAGAGTATAGATAGAGTGCATAAATGAAGAAAGAAATATGGAGTAAAATGTGGAGAAAATAAAGGAAAGGTGTAGAATAAAATTTTATCTTTCAAGCTTCTTTACTTTTAAAAAAATTCACTGGTTACGTCTTCTTTCAATTTTCTCAAAAACAAAAGCAAAATTAAAATCATTATTCTATATATTTGAGAAAAATAGGAAACAATAAATTAATTATATCAATAATTTATATAAAAGATATTTATACTTAAGCCTTTAATCCAATAATAACAAGATCGTTTGAAATTCGATGAAAATTCAATTAGAAGGATATGAATAACACATGAACGAAAAAAAAATTCCATCGAGTTAAATCAATATTTAATCATACTCCCCGATACAAAAATCCGCAAGAAATGAAACAGATCCATTTAATTCCATATAACCGATCGGCCGTCTATTTCCACCGATTCCCTCCAAAGAAATCCCGATTTTCCGCTTTTTACTCTTCGATCCCGCGTAGATCACGGGCGCCCTCCATAAATCAACCGAGCTGATTGTTTATCCCATCGACTCTTACATCCCCAGGTATCGGCCCCGATCACGATCTTATCGCGCACGTATGCGCAAAACTGTCTGACCGACGGTTAAATACCCCGCCGCCTCGTGTACGAGGATTCTCGATGCGTGTCTCGACAATGGACAAGAAAGAGGAGGCAGAGAAGAGGAGGAGAAAGAAGAGAAGGAGAAAGAAGAGAAGGTACACGGAAGAAGGTAGCACGCACACGGCTTGCATGCCGGAAGCGAACGGTCCCTTCCAGACCTCCGCGATCGATATCAGATCCTGGAAGATAATCGGCAATTAAGCTTGCGAAAGGATCGTACATCGGTGGCGGTGGGTCGTTAGGCTGACCCGTGAGTGTGCGCCAGCCAAGGGATTCTGGGAACATGGACCAACGACACGTCTTCATTAGCCTTTCATGAACGCTGCTCTCGTATCTCAACCCCCTCGTCGTCCATACGTATTTGTAACGTATACGGGGTAGAGGGGGAGTGAGCAGGAATTAGGATACGGAGGATAAGTTGGAAATAACGAAGTATTGCTCCAAGGATTTTCGATTATACAATGTATTTAATTAATACTTGGATACGAAGAATTGGATATTAATCACTAATATTTCTTGATCATTGTTGAAGAAGAAAATATTATATACTTCTCTAATACACTCTATATATACATGTATCACCTTCAATCGGATTTACAAGTTATTTAGGGCGATTCGCCCCGTATTTCTCTCTTTCATCCTTCCTCTCTACTCTCGTTGCGGTACACCGAGTCGTGCTCGCGTGTCCCAGTGCTGTTGCGCGTCGACGAGAGCACGTTGTTGGAAGCGGAAGCGCGCAGGGAACGGTCCTCTGGTGGCGGTTCGCCAACGACGCCGACCGAGCTACGCGTGTATCTGGTCGGTTCCGAAAAATAAATGAGGCTAATGGAAATTGATCGAACCGGGACGTGTTTTGCTATGACCCGGCCTGTTTTGCCTCTCCCTGATGGATGTAGCTCGTTAGGACGGGAAAAGAACATCCGTGCGCGGTGTTGGAGATCCCGGGGACGGTGTATTCCCTGGAATGGAGCGGGGAATATTGGCTTTTCGGTGAAAAGGGCGAGGAAGAGATGGGGGGAGAATCGAGGCATCGCGACGAATAAAAGGGTGGCGCGGTGTTTGATTTGGGTTAACGAGGAACACCTGGCAAGTGAATCGAGCGAATGGGTCGTTGATTTCGATACGAACGAATTGTTCTCGGCGATGAGAGCGAGGCTCAAAAACCGATCTCCATTTAAGGAATCATTTCTTTCGGTTTTATAAAACGATGGAGTGGGCCATGAATTCTTTTCTAAATTAGAAAGGAAATATTATGTACGATAGAAAAAAATGTGTAATGATGTTACAAACCAATAGTGTTGTCTTTGATCTCTTTCAGAGATCCAAAATGATACGCGCATTTCCCCCTCTTGAACAAAAACAAGTTTTCTGCGCGCATATGCAACATCGACAAAATCGCTCGCCTAAATTCGAAACTGAAATTGCAAGTCACGTCACGCCTATCTTCTATCGGCAAAAAAGCGAACGAGACGAAGAGGCAAACGTGGACCAGAGAGAGAGAGGGGGGCAGGGCCGTAATCTGGCAGGCAGAATTTCGCGAAACTCAGCCGGTTCTCCGCCGTTTGTATCGTTTGTACCGGCTCCCTTGGGATTATTCCTGCGAGCAGACGAGACTCGGTATTACGGCTGCGTGTCACGATTTATACCGGTCTCGATAAGCCGTCTAGCAGATAAGCGGCCGGCCACTCTCATCCCCTCTCCCCTTGTTGCGATCTCGTGAAGTTAGGAAGCGCGTTTGACGATTATCGACAGGTGTATCCGATTTTACGCTCCAGCACACTGCGTAATCTCGCGACGAATGAAAATACATTCGAGTGCTTGATCGAAATCGAAGAGGAATTTGATATGTTGCTGGTTTTGCTGTGATTGTTTTTTTCCCCCCTCTTAGAGATAATGGATTCCTTTTCCACGAACGTGTACACATATTACACGTTTGAAGATTGAAGATTGATACAGAGAATGAATCTGGAAATGCTGTTTAACTGCATTTGATGATGATAATAATCATTTCATTTTCATATTCTCTTCACACTTGGGTATATTTTTGTTTACAAAGGAAACTTTAATCTACGCAAAGTATGAAAAAATTAGGATTAGTCTCGAAAGTTATAATCCAATAACAATGTAAATATCAAGTAATTATTATCAAGAGGATCCCCTCAAAACACCAGACGACACCGAACGCCTTGCAACACCTTTCGACACACCTCCTGCACCATCTACCGATGTCAGAAGAAAAATATATCGGTACAAAAAAAAAGGCGACCGCTTATCAGCAGAAATCTCAGGGCGAGTGTTCGAGGCCAGGATGGGGTCTCGGTCCAATAACTCCATTGTCGACTGTATCGCGGCGTTTCCTGGTATGCTCTCATCGACTCCGGTGTTCTGCACCGGCGATATCCCATAATGGTGGCGTTACGAGAAGACCAAGAGACTGTATGCAAGCGGTCGGTATCTGGATAACTATATTATATGGCGTATACTTATACGGAGAAAAGTGCTCCGGGATAACGGTTCGTTCTCTACGATCAGCGGTACCTGCCGCCGCTCGAAAAACTCATCTCGAAGGAGGAGGAGGAATCGAGAGACGCGGTGGCGGCGTTCGAGTCGCGAGAAGCTTGTGATATCGATGGATTTCGTTGTGAATCGTTTTTCGTATTCATTTTTACGAGGAGATATTTTATTCGAAAGGATAAACAGTAAAATAATAATTGATCTTTGAGGTAAACTTCGTTTAAAAGGATTTATTAAGGATGAATTATTTCTTTTATATGGAATCTTGAACTGCGTATGTCGAAAAAATTAAACAATCGTAAAGATATTAAAAAAGGGAAGAAGAGTCATCTCGTTAATAACGAAGTTTTTATTCTTAATTACTGATATAGATGTTGTTTGTAATTCGAAATATCAAGTTGATTAATAATTAATATCCGATTCTTAATATGAATGGGGATGGGACATAATTCTGAATGGGATCGTACAACCGTCAATTCGCATCATCTAATGACTCATAACGTGGCTCGTTTCCTGATATACCTTTATGGTAACCATGAAGTTAATTATGATCATAAAACGAATTGCTATTAACGATGTTGGAAAACGCATGATGTCACATTAAATTGCGCTCGATTTTTGCTTCGAGTATTATCAAGTGGATTATAAGATTTCAGAAACGTATCGAAATCAATATTGAACAATTTTCTTATAAATAATTTATAAGATATTTAAATGAATCGACATAAATTTAATTGAAGAAAATTTCTATGAAATGTTCGTTTGAAGAGATAATTACTCAGTTAATTATCTTACTTATGACTTCCTAAGGTTTTATGATACTATTTCTGTCTAAAATCTTGAAATTAGATGTTCGAAGCAATTCCCTTGAAAATTAATTTGCGAGTAACATTTTCAAGTAATGGTAAAATAATTGGCGATGCTTTAGTGACAACTGATAATTTTCTGATCGTCCAGTCTTCAACATCGTATCCGTTGAAATCGATAATCATAAAATTTCCGGGAAGGAAAAGGAAACTCGTTTCGAATACAGGTATATATATTTTCCTTTGATACCTTGGTATCGTGAACTAAGCCTTCTCTAATGCAATAGCATGATAAATGTAGCGAACACGATCCCGGAAGCGCCCGTTCAATTTCACTTGACTGCTGTCGGATAGACGCCTGACAGTTGACAGCTTACATTGATGTTTTTGTACACGCGAATGCTACGCAACATTTACAATAATATTCTGTTACATCTTAATACCTGAACACGTTTGACATACGTATACATGACTGTTAACTGCAAAACTGGATTGGATCGATGCTGGATTAAATCTCACTTCCTTCTTCCCTTCCTATCGAAATGTTATCCAACTATTATACCAAAAATCAAACATTTCTAAAAAAAGAAAAAAAGTAACAATCTCGAAGAATAAAAATTGATCCAACAAAATTACAATTCAAACGGAAAACAATATTCTCCAACGTTCGACATTCCACCGTCAAAACTTCTTCGAATCGGGAAAAGATCAAGGGTCAAAAGACGAGACTTGATATGGAACAAAGGAGAAATGGAGCAGGAGAGCCCACTTCCGGCGAGTTTAACGGTGGACCGATCGTCCTCTTCCCTTCCATTCTCCTTTGCCAGCCTTTTCCCTTTTCAACCTTCGTTTCCACCTCGGCGTTGACCTCCCGCGACGTGTTCCCACGGTGAACCGCGTCTTCTGGATCTGCACGGCGTTGCTGGCCGCGATAGCTACGCCTTCAGAGCGCGTACACCGCCTCTAGGCTAACTCAGTACCGTAAACGGCTTACTTACACGCGTGAGCCGCGTGTTTCTATTCGTTTATACTTATCCAATACGCAGAAAAGAACTTACAAACATTCTGTCTTACGTGACGCCAATTATGCCGCATATTTTCAATATCGTACAAGTACAAGAAGTAATGGAATCCTCGTGCTGATTCGTTTATAAGTGTCCTACGCGATATAATTCGACACTTGGACGTGTTTATGCGTATGTTACGTCACGTGCATACGAATACTTTTAATTGGAGACACGGGAAGAAAGTTTGTGCGCCGAGTGGAGGCGGGTCGTGGCGTATAGAACAGTACAAACGGACCCTTACGCTTGGACATGGCATGGACACGGGACGTGCATGGCTCGGTTGTGTATAAATGGACCTATAAACGGACCCTTCTCCAACACCGGTGACGTCGAACAAGCTGCACGCCAACGCACAGGAAGGGGAGAGAAAAGCCACTGACCTATGACACTGCCTCGGTTAGAATACTTATCGTTGGAGAGAATGGGGGTCTGCCGATGTTGGGTCTGAGAATCGAACGGTGAGGGTGTTGGTTTCTCTGATGGAAACTGGGTATAGGGTGTTTGACAGTTTTGGTAAGTGGGGGAAAATTGGGATTTTAGGGGAATTGGGTTAGATGATTTGTAAGGGATAGGTTAAAGATCGATGCGAAGATCTAGTTGATGTAGTTATGATTTAAAATTACGTTTGGAGGGTTAATGAAGATTAAAATTGATATGCAAATATATCAAGGTTTTATTAAGTTATAAACAATTTAATTTTTCATTGGACGAATAAAATATTAAAATACTTGGAATTAAATATTATTATAAGATTAAGACAAGATCATTCAATAATCAAAAATTCTTAAGTTAAGTCAAGTCTGCCATCTGGTGAGTTTAAAAGTAACTTCGTATGCTGCAATCTCCATCCCTTACATTTTTTACCTCTTTCTCCAAATACCTTATATAAATACAATATACCAATGTCGCGAAAATGATTATATTAAACAATGTATCGTTTTTCCAGTTCGTTTATTCATAAAATTCGAAAGAATAAAAATAAATAGGATAACAATTCTTCCATTCAATAAAAAAGAACCAAATATGACTGGGTAATACGACAGCATAATCCATAAATAAAACAAAGAACGAGTCACGCTTATTTAATGCTTCTTTCAATCTTTCAATCCTCGTCTGGAAACAAAAAAGAATCGCGAAAGGTTAAAAAAAGAAAAAAAAAAAAATTCACTACAAAGCTTCAAGTCTTTGAACATTGTTGAATCGTACGCATTACGCAATTTCAGCGGGACAAACGGTACTCGTTAAAGATATTTCAAAGCTTATGGGTACGTTCTCGTCTCGCTGTTTCAATGGTGCAATGCTGTCACAGGAAAAGTAGTATAAACGTTTGGGCGGAGAAACAATATAGAAACGCGCGAAATCCGAGCAGAGCGTCCGTTAACCAACACCGTAATCTCCTCGTTTTTATTCATAGCCGCAATGCTCCAGTTATTACTTTGGTGAAATTTGGTTTAGGCTAGGGACTTGAGGAGTGGAATGGCCCCCTAAGCTAGATTAGTATCGTAAACATAAAGTTTTCTCGGACCAAGGGATCGCGGTCCCTTATGCAGGCAACACGTGTACAACGGTGTAATGAATGTGGCGGCCGCAACATCTGGCATATGTTCATTCGCAAAAGGAATAACTTACATTGTTAGTGTAGAGGTAGTACGGTGGTTATTGTTCGATTATGTAGTAAAATGGTTTTAGAAAACGAATGTAGATGCGATTTGATTAGCTTAGTAATCGAATTAATTAACGTGTGAATTCAATTTAAATTAATTTGGTTTTCTTTTTATAATTCTGTAGAACTTTTTAAACATTTGAAAGATATAGCGATGAAAAATGTATATCTTTTTTTTTTTTCTTTGTTAAATTAATCAAAATAAAATTAATGGTAAAGTTTGATTACAAAGCTTGAAAGTATAGGACTTTTTTTTTAGGTGGTACTTGTTTATGTGATTTTAAAGTTTCACGTTTTCCATTAACACGATTTGTTCACAGTTCTATTTGAACAATTTTCCAACATGTTTTGCTTATTTTTATATGGTTGCAAAAACGTACATTAATTAGATTGCAAAAAATGTTGGGATTCAAATTATTAGGACAATTGTTTCAAATCTTTCTTCTTTAATATTAATAGAAGAACTATTTATTTTTTAATTTTTAATACATATACATATTTCTAATCTGCTGCAAAAATCATAAAGCTCAATATTTAGAAATTTACTTATAAAAATCTATGTGCAAAAAATTAATAATTCAATGAATCACCTTTAATTTTCAACAAGAATAATCATTTATTCTTTAAATAAAATAAAATCCATCAACACACTAATGAATATTATATCATCTATGTCACCAATGAATATTATACAATCTATATAATCATCAAACCAATTGCATAGTCAATAAATTTTGCTATCGATACAACAATATGTAATAAACTTGGATGTGATCACCATTCGATTTGATGATTAGAATTTATTAGAGGTGAAACAGGAAACCAATTAGTTTATCAATAATTTAAATAAAATGAATTTACCCCGAAGCAAACATAGTTGTTCAAACATATATTCATCATATATCATGATATATATCTATCTAAGATTATGCATCAGAATATTTCACGCAAATTCCTTTAAATAAAATTCCAACTCGCGATATATCTTCATTTCCAAGGATTATCCAAGTTTCCTGATGTTCTTTTTGCTTTGGTTAGTGGAAAGCATAGCGATGGGAGGATAAAAATTTCCTAGGAACACGTTGGCTGCCCGACGACTTGGAATCGTTGGCAAAAAAGCACGTAACCACGAGTCAGTAGATTTACTCTTATCTGAAACATGCACGGTTTATCGGCCTTTTAAGTTGCTCTGAACGTGCATCTTGGCAGCACGTGCTCATGTGAACAATTCAGCCACCCACAATTGTCACTGAACGTTACGATGGTTGCTCGAAAGCATCCAGTTATCTCCTCTAAACGCGAGCTTCGCCTCCTGGAATGTCTTTGGAAAGTGTGATTCTTTGAAATTTTGCATGTGATATTTTCTATTTCTTTTTCTTTTTCTTTTTTTTTTATTTTAAAGAATCGACAGCGTAAAAATATTCGTTGAATTACTAACAAGATAATATTAAGAAAAATAAGTCGATGTGCAGCAAACGTTTAATTTAAATAAAAGTAAATTTAATTTCAAAACTGTTTTCCTGTAAAAATTAGAAGATATACATTTTTTTCTTTTATTCCATATAATTTCACAATGAGAAAATTTTCTATATTTTTGATAACTCGTATTATTTTATTGGGAAACATGGAGAATCTATAAAGTCATATATACAATTCCATTCGAGATTCGAAGTATAAAAATGAAATTCATATTTTATTTTTTTCTTAATTCGAAAACAATCATCCCTTTCTTCTTCATTGGTTTCTTCTTGCGATTAAAACGATATATTGCCGGTCTATTCAAACGAATTTATCCCCCAGTTATTTCAAATGATCGATGTTCCCAGTATTTCTGTATTACGTATTCGTTGCGGTTAAACGCAATCCAGTAGGGGAAGAACTTGGAGCATAGTTGCAACCGTAACTCCGACAAGGTGGCGTAGATTTTCCTTGCTCTGAGAAAATCGAAATAGTTCATCGACAGTTTCCTGTCACGCCTCGAAACTTTGTCGTAGAAGGAAGGAACGTACAAAGTTCGAACTAATTTGAAATTCGTCCTTACATTTTAGTATTCTACTTCGTTACTCCGCAACCTTTGACCTTTACGTGAAATTCACGTGGAATTAAATCAAGATTTTTCAAAATGTGATTTCTTTTTTTTTTTTCTTATGATTATCGCTACATATTCGTCATTTGAGATCTTTTGAAAATCATATTGATTTTTTTGTCAAGTATTCATTCTTTTTCTAAAATAAACGCAATAAAAGATTGGGTTGTAAATGTGTCAAGAGCAATGGTTATTAAAGTGCATAACATGGTCAGTAAAATTTTCATTACAGGAATAAATTTATTTTGTATAGTAACTGTACAATAGTAGCTATTCTTTGGTCAAATTGAGTTGACAACTTAACGCCATTAAGGGATGCATTGTACTTCCCCGTTTAATTACTTCATCCTTTGTTTTCGTATTTCCTTCGTTCCATTGTTTGTTTCCGAGACGGAAACACAAACCTACGGTTTATGTTACTCGAATGTATTTAGAAACAAAGGAAATACGTGTAGAACTTACATGGCTGAAATCACTCATGACACATTATTTATAGTAATGCTTTCAAATATCTCTGGACCCATCTCTCCTAATATGAATCAAATTGAGAATGTCTGGAATTTGCTTAAAATACTTGTATCATATGTATACATATTATAAATCACAACAGTGGTTAATTTATTTGGATATTTGGCAAAAATCATCCAAAAATAAAGGATACAATAAAACAATGTATGTACATATAATTATTTAATCAAAGAGAGGAAGCACAAATTATTAATTCATATACACTACTGCTCAAAGGTATCTAAAGGTATCTATCTCATTTCTTTATTTTATCCAAAGTAAGTTTGTAAAAAAAGGATTTATCTTATCATTTTCTCTTTTGCAATTGTTAATATTATGTATTCAAAAATATCGTAAATTTATTTTTATATATAAATAAAAACATGTACATAATTTCATAAAGTATATTGATAATCAATGGATCTCATTATTTAAAAAATTCTTGAAAAATTATCACTATTTAGTGCAAGCAAATAACAACTAATTTAAATACATAATTTTAGCAACACTTAACCAATTGATAAAACCAATAATTAATAGAATTTAACAACCAATAAAACACGAAAAATGTTGAAATAACCTTAACTTTTTATCCCTTTCGTCGACATCAATCGATGCCGCCGCCCCCTAATGCTTTAATTCACAACCTCGTCGCATCCTCGTCTAAAACATATCGAATCTGATCGAAATTAAACTCGTTTGAACGGGCACAAAACCGCGGCACGGTTTCGCGACCGCGTCTCCTCTTCCTTATACCTGTCGCCATTGCCCTCGGTTCTCGTCCAAACGAGCTTCTGTCTCGCTTCTGCCCGTGGAGAAGCAGTCCCCGTAAGTGGGACAGTCACCTGAATACTTTGCGGCAATCAAGAGTCGGTCCACGGGACACCGCAAGACACACCGTACTCCAGAAAAAGACGAAGAGAGTGCTCGACTCTCGCAAGCCTCTGCTCTCGTAAAGGACGACGAGATACGAGTTCGTTGAGGCGCGAAAGAGAGAGAAAGAGAGAGAGCGAGAGACGAAGGAAAGGGACGCGAGATACGCGTTCACGATGCCCCTGTCCGTCAATGTTCAGTCTTCGTACAGGGTTCGTGGTGGATGTGCCTGATCCACCGGCCACCGATTTTCCGTGATCCACGATCTACGGTTCTCTTAAGTGCGTTTATATATATTATATATAAGGATCGTGAATCGTAATCGTGATCGTGCTATGATCGGAATCAGGGCTACGCGACCAACTCCTCTACGTTTCTTGCACTGCGGAAGGGATTTCTGTCGTGTGTGCAGGTATACAACTTTAGAATAGTGGCTGATTCCTTTCGAGGAATCGCTGATGCATCTCTTTGTCGGTCGTTCGGACTTTGCATTCTTGCCTTGAATTAGCTTTCTTTTAGGGGGGTATATGTACATATTGTCGAGAAAATTGGAATTTATTATTTATCGAAGGTGATTATTTTTCACTCGTGCTATTGTTTTTTGACAAATGAGGCGATGTTGGATTTAGAGAATTTATTTTTTAGGGATGCAATCTTTTTATTGATATTGGTCTTGTAATTATTTTTCTTTGCAATTATAAAAAAGAAGGTTTAGTAAAATTAATATTTTATTATTCAAACGTAATTACACATCTTTTTAAATTATTATAATTATAATTATCTACATGTAATTTTCGATAAACTATTTCAAATGAATAATGACTTAAAACGATCAAAAAGTTCTTTGATTACATCTCAAAATCGTCACCTTCGATTCAAATTCACAAAACGGACGAGATCTGTTTCGATGTTAACTAAGTTGTTAATAAAGCTCGCGCTTTAATGCGCGTTTCAAACGAGAGGAAGATGTACAAGAATCGGATGATCGATCGCGGAATAGCGTGCTATGTCGAGGGATGGAGAGAGAAGATTTTGAGGAGAGAGGAAGACAACGGCATTGCACGTAACCCGTGTCGAGAATTGAGACTAGAAATAATTAGTTCGGCCGTCATTAGAGGTAGATTTATAGAGGCGAAGGGAGTTCCTTCCTCTCGATTAAAAGGCCTCGCTGAAAATCCGGAAGAGACGCAGTTCCATCGATTAATTTTTAAGGAAAAAAGAAAAAAAAAAGGAAAAGAAGTAGTAAGTACTTTTGCAAGACTGATAGATTGCTCCACGGTTACATTGGCGAGTGTCAATCAATCAGAACGAGAATGGAAGATGTATTCGAGATATCGAGACTTTGTTAAGCCTCTTCGTTTGGCTGAAGTCTAATGGAAAAATGGTACGGTTGTTATTAAGGAGAGAGACTTTTTTTTCTTCGTGATTTATGAGTTGTTAATTTAAGGAAAGGAATTACTTGAAGGAAACGAGTGCGTGATTTCTGCTTTCTGTGAAATTATACCGTCCGCCATATTGATGTTCTCTTGAGACTGAATTAATACCGTGTTGAATTAGTTTCGACTTTCTTTCCGGATAGAGTTTGTATTGGCTTTAATTCGAGATTAAGGAATGTTAAATTATTGGAACGTTAATCCGATGTATTTTTAATAAATTTATTATTTTTCACGAGTGGATTGGACACTAATGCTCCCTCTTAGTGAATGATAATTTATAAATTAATAAAGCTAATGGATTGATAAGTTAAACGTTTCACTTATGTTTACTTTCTATTAGTGAAACTTGATTTTATTAATTCTGATAATTTCTTACTATACTTGTTGTTGAATTTGTAACAAGATTTCATGTAAATTCATTTAATATTCATCTTTATATATGTTAAAAGTATGCTATCTATTTATAATTAAATAAATTGATAGGTCGTATTTTAAACTTTCTCTATAATCTCAAGAAATCTTAGTCGAAGGCATTTTTATTATTAATTTTGAACTCGTTGATCGAATTCAAATTTATTTATCCTGTTATTCTATCCTATAAGTTTTTTTCTTTTGAGAATTTTAACAAATTATTATTCAGTGGATTGAATGATAAATCCATTCGCAGTTTTTTTGAAATCGGTCTTACTTTCATATGAAATTTATCTAATCAAGAATATATTTTTATAAATTTATAAATTAAGTAAATTAATCTTTTTTTCAACTAGATCCCTTGATACTTTTTTTGAAGATAATACAATGATGCATTGATTGCTGTGTTAAAAATATGTAACTTTATTTTAAAAAATGAGAAAATTATCTAAAGATTAATATTATCAATTTTATTTTATTATTGAAGCATTTAAATATTTTATATTTATTTAACATTTTTGTTAAATAAATTGTGATTGATCCAAACCTGAATTTATACATATTTGAGACCAATCATGCATGATTATAAATTAATCTATTAAAAGTATCATGCTACTTTCTATCCAGAGATTTTGAGATAAAATTTAATCGACGAACTCTTCGTGATATTTACAATTAATTGTAAGCCATCAAGAATATTTTTCGAGAGAGAAAAAAGAGATCGAAATAATATTTGAATTTCTGAATTTTCTCCAATTCAAGGGAAAGCTATTCTTTGCAAATTTTCCCTTGAAAAACAAACAGCTCCAGTCGCGTAACGAATCCATTCCACGAAATCACATATAGCAGTAAGCAATACCATTCGCAATCAACCTCGTGGAATATGAAACCGGCCAGTCAACAATAGTATATACCAGCATCGCACGAAACAAACATCGAAGTCGTTGACAATATCATGAAGCTAATCGACAGCGTTGCACTCGTTTTTTACGTTACGTTACGGTGTAACTTTCGTTCAATCCATTGACGAGTTGTCCCCCGTTGTTTCTCAATTTTCCAACGCATTTCAGTATCCCATTTGATCCCAATCCTCGCGGAATAACATTCGACGATTGTCACGTTATCGTTTGTATTCAAATTCATCTGAAAAAATTCTCAAATTCTCTTTAATGAAAAAATTTGTTCGTAGTACGTTGAGCAACTATGATTATCATGGATTATGCATAGAATTTTTTTTCGGCAGAAAATTTCTTTCAAATAGTGAAATTCACCAGTACTTTTAGCATTTTTCGTGTTTTTGGAAGAAGAAATATTTTTTTACAAATTGTGAATAAAATTTGAAAATTGTTTTTTATGTTCGATATTTTCGAACGACTTATTTCTAAATTGTTTCGAAAAAACGAGAAAAACCAAAAGTTTTTTTAATGGCAACGTTTGTAGGATGAACAGAAAACTCTTGAACAACGTTAATCGCGACCTAGTTACCGGAAGTTGAGGAATTTTTTTGAAGTTATACTCTGTTTTTTGTTTTTTTTTCTTGTTTTGAGAAAAATATTTTTTATTTTGTTTCCTAAACTAACCTTTCGGGGGAAAATCGTTACATTAATTTTGCGCAAACTTCGTTGGAATATCACGAACGAAGTTACTTTATTTTTTAGTGAAAATTTAAAGAGAAGTGCTCGTATAAAAATATTTTTAACTTTAATTTTAATATCCATTTTTTAAATTTTATAAAATAAATGGATTTGTAAATTGAAACTAAACCAATTATTATAAACAATTGAAGGAAGGAAACTTTATCTCCATTTCATTTATACATCAAACTTAAATTGTTTATATATTAACACTCTATATATATTTCAATTTTTGCGCATCTCGTTAAAGTTTCTTGACGAAAGAAAAGGAAAAAAGAAATTGAAAAAAGCTCCTGAAATTTCACCCTCTCACAACGATCCTCCATTTCCCATTTGACTATAAGATCATAGGATCACTTATACATAAAGGGTCAAAAGAAACAGATGCTAAACTTTGAAAAAATTGATATCTTTGATACCTTATCACGTGATAAAAGGTAAAAAAAACGATATCACACACATATAAAGTTATTTCCAACGTAATTTGGCACGACTCTTTTACAGCATAACTCTTCATTCCCGCGGTAATCACGATATAATCATTTTCTTCTTCATCCAATCCTTCACTTTTCTGTTCCCCCTGTATGTATTTTTCCCTTTTTCTTTTTTTCTTTCTTCCTTTTTTTTTTTTTCTTATTTTTTGCGCGCACACAATGAAATTAAGCGTACGATCGCGGCGGTTGCAGCGATTAGAATGCATCGTTGGTCGTAAATCAGGCCGATTTTTATCGGTCACTTTCCTACAGGGAAGATAAGGGAACCGCGGCACGTATCGTTGTAACAATTGAAACGTGCCAGATTATAAATCATCCACGCTCCCGGTTTTTAGACTTATCGAGAAAAGAACACGTTGTTGCGAGAAGAGGCGTGACTCAACGGTGCACGCAGCAGGAAGGCATGAATTTCACTACCTCGTGGCTCGTATCGGTGAAATTTCGAGTGAATCTTATCGGGCCACGATTCCTACAACCCTTATTGTTTCGAGATAACGTTTTCGAGTTAACTTCATTAGTTCAAATATATATTTCTGTTTCTCCAACTTACTTTGAGGAAAAACGAATCTCAGTCAAATTTCTTCCTTTCCATCTACTTCCTTTTCTGCTCTTCTAATTTTAAAAACAAAATTAAGAATTTAACTTAATAATTCAGAAGGATATCAATCAACATCTTGGTTATATTATTCCGATATTTTGTTCCAATCTTTTCAATGCAAAGATAGATATAAAAATTCTCACAATTAAATCTCGAAACCATCTTCCTTTCATTTTCGTATTCCTCTTTCCGTACTCGAGGGGAGGGCGGGAAATAAGTAGACTTGTTGTTGTAGTACGAAAGAAGTCAAGCTGAGACTGGCAGAAAGGTAGGAACGTACTGCACACACGTGAAATTCATTCTCTAGGCGATCCGCTCGGGGCCAGGCTGCCTCTCTCCTCGGGAAAATATTCATACATGCCAGTCTAGTGTGCGAGACGCTGCTAAAAACGCCACCGGACGTTCGATGTCGACGAAACGCGAAAATATATTTCCTGGGGGGCCTCCTGTCCGGCCGCTTTTCATTCGTTGCGACCTTTGGCTAGCGCTTTCACGACGTTAAACTGGTTTTCGCGGCATTGGTATGTGTATACAGGGTGTTTGGAGAAGTAGGTAGAAAATTTAAGGGATGATTCTGGAGGCTGCAGTGTTATGAAGTTGTTTTTAATTGAGACGAAGGCTCGCCAGGTGGCGGCAGTGTTGAGTTGTAGGAATATAATATAATTTTTCTTTTTGCTTGTTGAACGATTATCTCTGTGTTCTTTTCTCGATGATAAACTAAGAGAGGAAATAAATGAATTTGTATAATCAAATTATTCATATGTATATAATAAGAATTTTATTTAATTCTACATTAAATATAATTGTTCGTTCAATTAATAGGAATAAAAATATATGAGTATATATTATAAGAATATAATTAATTTAGAAAAATTATTGGTATTAAGTGTTTATAATAGGTTTATAATATATTTTTAACACGAAAAGATTACTGATAACTTTGTATTTCTGTGTAATTTTAATAGCATGTGATTTTTTACAGGGGTTGCATGCAGCTTATCATTACCTGATCTTAAATATAAATACCCAACAATTACGAAATTAATATCTTAAATTTATTTTAACGATGATGAATTTTTTAATCGTTAAAAATTATTCATCATTTACTTATTTATTTTTACATACTCTCGTATTCTAAAATTTCCATATACATGTACCTACTAATTTATCATTTATTATTTATTAATTACTTTATCAATTTCTTCTTCTCATCTTTACGATTTCTCTTCTCTGTTTTCTACAATTTTCATCCAGGGAAGTCGTATGAAATTTCGCCAGATCCTCTCAATCCGCGATCTCAATTTTTTCCCCCTCTCGACAAACAAACAACTCGATACGATTTTCTTCTAAAATCGTTTTGTATCTCGCGATCACGGGAATTGCTTTGTTCTCCCGAAGTTTGAAAAAAACCACTCACCTTCTGTTTTCTCTCCTCGGCCATTTTCCTCGTAGGATGATCGGAAATCGGGGATGCACTGGATCGCGCACATCTGCAACTCGTAACTTTTACAGTAGTTTGATAAACTTTTTTCCTTTTTTTTTCTCGAAGCACAGCTACGAATAGCTCGTGGATTCGGTATAATTCAAAAGTTTTTACGGAAACTGCGTTGCTGGCCAACGTGTTTACTAGATGCTGAAGCGCCATTTAGTTTTTGAAAGCGAATGGATAATACGCCCACGAGTCAATTGCTCGAGCAGGAAACGAAACTATAAACATTTTCACAGTTGAGATAAAAGATTTTAGTTTAATTTATTCTGAACAATTTTCCATGATAATTTTTGTTCTCTTGATATTCTAGCTTCATTTAAATATTGTGAATCGAAAGGAGTTATAAGAAAATACGAATTAAAATACGAAAATCTTGATTATTTATAAACACTGTTTCGATTTAAATATTTATCATATCGCAACACGAGGTTTTGTATGTTCTCGTTGCATTAATTTCTATAACACAATAGTTTAAATCATCGTCTTTTTAAAATCTTTTTCAATTTTAGAATGATAAATAAATAGAATGATAATTTAGATAGTCGAAGTTAGGAGACTTAAAATATCTTTTATTTAAAGAAGATCTTCAAAGGTAGACATCACAATCTATAATCAATACTTTTAATTTTTTTGTAATTTAATTATTGCCATTTCGAATGAGAAGAGGTAAAAATATAAGAAACAGTATTTTATTAAATTTTCAAAAAGGAATTAAGTTCGTAGTGAAAAATTAAATCTTTTTGAAAATTATTTTTATTTAAAGATTTAAAGATTCTATTTAATATTTAATTGTAAAGAAAACAAAGTCTTAAATACATCATCGATTCGACGAAGTGCGAATTTCTCAATTTGCAGGAAATATCTCATCGATATCCTGCCGAGAAAGCTCAAAGTTCAGACACGAATGGTTCAATTTATACGACGAACTTCTGGAACGAAACTTGTTTGTAAGTCGACAAGTGAATGCAATTCGATAAATTCAATAATATTATTTGCAAAAAGATTTCCACGAATGTATTTTTCTTTGTTGAAATCAATCAATATCATTCTTCTTTCTAATTTTTTAATGAAACTAATCTTTTAATCATTCTCTTTAAAAATCGATGAAAAATAAAATATAATTGAAATGAAACTCGACCATTCTAGATTTAATAAAATTGAATAAAATTTTTGAGTATAGAAAGAAGGAAAATTACAGTTTTAAATAACGTGTATAAATATAGAATCACAATTCGAATATTAACGTGGGTGTAATTCGAATTAGTAGGACGCTTTTAATTACTTGTTCATATATGAATATCGGTATTCCAGCGACCATTTGAATTTACAGTTTCACCGTGTATTATAATTTTATGCATTACCTTCATTAACGGAAGCATCGCCATGTATTTCGAACACAGAGAGGCAAATGAAAATTTTTGGAATGGCGCTTGATCTCAATCGTTTAGATTATGAAACCGATTATTGCCGCAAATAATTCTAATCCTGGATGGAAAATGCACAAGTATCGATCAAGTATCAATTCAAAATAGAATGAATATAATTTATTTCATTTTCAGATCAAGTGGTTTCACTTTTTTAAACAATTTATTATTTTAAATTTTAATTCACTTTCAAATGTAACAATTATCCTCTTTTATTAAGCGAATTTTTTTCGAGTATCGTCACTCTATATTAGTAATCAATCACAATCGTTATTTCTCTTCTTTTCTCTTCTTCTCCACATCATAAAATATGTCAAAACGAAAGCGCAAGAGACTTGGAAACAAACTTCCTCCCAAGAATCGTAAATCAATTCAATTAAATCAGCCGAAATCCAATGTTATCGATATCTTTTGTGCGATAAATACAAGAAAGTATCCTCGTTGTTCAGGTGTTAAATTGTTTTGACCGGTGCTAAAACGATTTCGGTGTTCCAACCGTGGAAAAACGTGACGATGAAAGAGTCTATGGCTACGATTAAGAGGAGGTTCGCAAGGTTAACCCTTTGAACACGATGAACCGTTCACGAGAAAAAGAAACGCGCCACGATCTCGTTTTTAATTTGATTGAATTCCAGCAATTTTTCAAAGAAGAGTTAAGGACGAGTTATCTTCTATGATGGAATTATTGGATTTTTGGAATTTTGGATTAAATGAAAATGCACTGTCCGTGCAATAATAATCGTATAAAATATAATCTGTGTAATATATATTTGTTACAATAATAATTTAACTAAAAGATTTTGTAAAGGAAATTATTTAAGAAATGTAAATTTCGAATTAGAAATTTATGATTCGAAAATTGATACAAGATTTTATATAAAGTTTTTGCAATGTATATAAGGATTTAGTTTAGAAAGTTTTATATATAATATTATATAAGGAAAGATGAAAGATTTATAGCTAATTAATCAGTGAAATATAATGATCGAATGTGATGAAATATTCTAAATTCTTACTGAGACGATTAAATTACAAACTTCGCTTCCCTTACAATTTAAATACTTGAAGAAGATATCCTCTTCAATTCTTCGCTCGACAAAAACCTTTCCTTCCGAAAACTACGTTTACGAAAAAAGAAATAAAATCAATTTACCGTCGACGATTCACAATGCCAACGTAAATTCAACAGTTTGCTTCCGTCATCCCCGTCGACACGTCTTGAATTTACATTCAACAAGTAGCTCCTCCACAACTTCCTCGTTCCCTCTCCCCGAAACGTCCTTTCTAATCGCGTCACAGATTCAAACGTCGAATTTCTTTTGGGGACAAAGAAATTTTGGGTGAATAGAGCTCGAGCAAGCAATGGATAACCGCGTTAATGGCGTTGCATCCGGAACACGTGTTCCGCTCAACGCCTCCTTTTCACACCTTCCACGTGTTTGCCCGTGAATACGTTGAAAACCGGAAGGAAGGGCAAACGTGACGCGTGAGAAATCGCCATGCGGTCAGCTAAGAATAACTGGGACCTATTTCCATCCAGATATCGTGTATATTACGATTCTCATACGGAAAGATATTTTTGGAGAGTAATGGAAATAATTCGCGTGCAATTTTTGTTTGGTTAGTTTAAAAAGGTAATGGAAGCTTCTTTATTTTCTGATTTTTTAACGATTTAATTCAAGTGTTGTTTAGAATATAGAATTTTCTTGTAATCAAAATTATAATTTAAATAATTTGATTTAGATAGTGGAATTTTTATTTGGTTAATTTTATACGTTATTTAATTTATATGGTTATGTAATTTGAGAAATTTTATTATTGTATAAATTGTATAATTTTCTTCTATTTCTTTTTGTTTCATTTTTCTTCAATTCTTTAAAAATATCTATTTAATATTTGTTCATCGAACTAAATTTTCATTTTCATGTTTGTAATATTTTTATCTTAAGAGTTTGATGAAAATTGCTGAATCTTTTCAATTTTTTAAATTATTAATTGAAATCAATTTTAGATAATAATTAGAAATTAATGTTTTTCATAAAATAAATAAATCTCTAGAATATTTCTAATTATTCTTTAAGAAAGATAATGATGATACTATTAAATCTAACGGATCTTAAAACATTATCATACATTACATTGTAAATCATCGAGATATATCTTGTTTTTTCCTTTTTTTTAATTTTAACATTCAATATCCTATATATTCCATATACAAGACATATTCTCACCAACCAAGATCCCAGATACACGATTGTTTATATTCGTTCTGAATCCACGTAAGAAAATTTCTTAGAAATCAGCAGGTAATAACTAACGTAGCCTCGCTTTGTAAATACCAAACAATCCATTGATACGACGTAAGTAGAGAATTACCTTTAGAACATCCTTGACCCAGACGTGTGGAAATATTATTATATTGTTCATAAAAACGGTAACTGTAAACTTGTGAAAAGAATTCTGGGAAAGATCGCAGAGAATGAGCTTGAGAGAGTCAAACTGTTAATTGTGATTTTGTTTGCTTATAGGCATTTTTATTCTGATATACTTAGATTCCATATAAATTTCTGTTTTTCAGATTTTTCTTGTTTTCAAATAACGAGATATGAGAAAATATAATTATATATTTAAAAAAATACATATTATGTAGAATATTCTGATGATAAAATACATTGAAATTAATATTCTTGTGATTCATAAAATGGTATTCGTTTTGCAATGATTATTCTTTACTTTATCTTTTAACTTTGCATTATATATTGTATAAAATATTTTATAATCAGTATTCAAACCTTCTTAAAGCTCATTTCAAATCATAGATACATCTCTTATGTATCTTGTATTACATTTTATATTACAAAACAATCCTATATTTCTTATCAGAAGTTTACAATTCGACTATAAAATCTCCTAAACATTTCTCGTGATTCAGAAAAAAGAAATGACGAAGAGTAAAATCTAAGAGAAAAGAGGAAAATATTAGAGTTTTACACGTTTCCTTCAACTTTTATTGAATAGATTTTTATGATTCTTATTAGCTACGTCCACCATTAACATCCCCTTGTCCCTTTTAGGAAAAGAAAATTGATTAAAATTTGATTACGTCCTAGTGTGTAGAATGTAAAGATATATGGAGAGTAATTTATGGACGGGTCAGGGCACGAATATATCGATATCAGAGATTACAGCTGTCAAGTGATTAATTGTCGCTGTATTAGTTATCGCTAGTGCGTAACGGCGTCGATTAATTTTCGATTCGACGCCACTCGTTTGATGTTCCGTCGAAAAATAGGCTTCGATATTGATAATAGCGTGACTTTTAAAAGATAATTAGGAAAGTTACTCGAATGATCTTCTTTGAATTAATTTCTATAAGATTGGATCATTGATTTTTTGTCCAAGTTCTAAAAATTATAACGAACTCACATTCTCTCGTTCGTTTTTCTTTTATAAAGATCCATATTTTTATATTGGATCTTTTATATTGGACATACTTGGAATGGACGTAAATTCAAAAACAAATATATTTCAACTCGATCGTACCATAAAATTTTTATATCTTAACAAAGCAACGATTCTTGAAAAATCGTTTTTCGAAACATCTTTGTGTATCTTCATCAATTCAAAATAAAAAATAGACCTTTGAAACGAAAGGATAGAATATTTCTTCGAGTGATTCGTTGAATACGATCCAGAATTGATTTTGTTTTCGTGGATTCGAAGAAATTCCGTTGTTTTCGACAAATGATATCCTTGAAGAAATACGAAATGACTCTCGTAATTTATTTAAATCTTTTTAGAATAAGAGATTTTATTTCTTGCTAACTTTCGAAAAATGTTTAGTTAATAAGATGAAAAATAATTTAAATGGATAATTATTTTGTTTTTTCATTATTATTGGAAATTAAGAATAAAATTTATTTTTACAATTGTTAATTTTCCAATTGAAAAAAATTCCGTCACAAATTATGATTTTCAAAACACAAAGAATCGTCAAGTATTTTATTATTATCATTTTGTTGAAAATAATAATTGTTAATAAAAATGAAATTTTATTCTAGGGTTTTTATTTTTGATGCGATTACCTAATAAGCTAGAAATTTAAAAATTTTATATACGTGTACATTTCATTATAACAATCTTTTTTACCGTATTATCATTGTAATAGAATATTAAGAACAATCCTTGAGCTTTATAATTTACGTTACCGCTCGTTGTACGTTACGTGGGAATTTTTTTTTTTTTCGAAGGGCACAAAAGAAGTTTGACACGAGCTCTAAAGTGTAATCGCCTTTCCTGAACAAAAGAACGGTGGGGCGTCGACGTTGAAGCGGTAAATTATCAAAAACAATGAAGGGAAAAGGCGCAGTCGACTCTTGGACTCGGTCCAAAATAAGATCAAAACGTGGAAGCTTCCTGGGAAGAGTTGAGGGGGGAAAAAAACGATGAATTAAAAGAATTAAAAAGTAAAAAGTATTTAACAAAAGTGTGATTTTAGTATTTAATTAATAATCGTTAGATATATCAATTAAACGTCTTGAAAATAATAATAAGAAACTTGATTATTTATGGATCAGTTATCTCTAGATATCATAAAGATTCTCTCAAGAGCAGAATTACTTCATTAAATAGTTCATGTAATTTACAAATCATCGGTTAATTATATCAATAAAAAATTCTACATTTATTAACGATTGATGATTACGAGAATTTCAAAGTTCAATCTGCGCCAATCTGAGCTCAATCTTCTATTTAAATTTCTAATTTCAGCTAATCTTAATGCAGTTTTTCCTGTATCTAATTATCAATCTAATTATTTTATTTTTTTAATTGCAATGCTAATGGAATATTCAGGAGAAATTGTCTTCATAAGAACATGTTTTATTTTTGAAAATCTCAATATTAGTAATATCTAAAGAATCCTCTAGCACTTATTTTGTTCTTTTCTATCTTTTTTAATTTTTTTTTAAATGTTACAATTTCTCTATGAATTAAATTTTATTGCGCATTGGAATTCTGCGTAACAGAACGTTGCCCAATGTTTTCGTTGCGGGAAGTCGCTGTGGAAGCTGTATTCTAAACGAATCGGCCATCTGCAACAGAAACTCTGAGATACGTATCGCGCCATCTTAGCTAACAACCGAAGATTAACGATTTGCTTTATTCGCGAGCATCCGGTCATCCATAGTGAATGGACCATGGTATTCGTCCTCTATAAAAGGAAAAATTTCACGTGGATAATTGAAAATGGAGAAAGAAAGAGAAGAAGAAAAATTCAAGCGAATCATTCGAACGAAGGAATTTGGGGTAGTACTAATTTGAAAATGTTTTAAAGTAGTTGCAGTAATTGTGTTTCTCGGGATCGCGGGAAAATTAATGTGACTTCTAGCCAGGTGAATAAAGAGATAGACCGTGTGATTTATGGAGGTGTCGTTTGAGGTCGTTGGTTGCAATGGTGGAAGAGTTTAGGAACTGTAATTAGATTCGAGTCGCTCTTTTTTCCCTTTGTTTCTTCTTCTTGATAAATTTTTCTGACGTCGAATAGCGTGGCTATTTATTTTTCTGGGATACAGTTTTTAAATAGAAACATTTGCATTTAAAGTCTCATCTTCTTCAATTTTTATCAATCGTGAAAATATCCTGTTAAGTATCTGTTGAAGCCATTTTCTGTATTGAGATTGTTGATTAATTAATTTAGAAGAAAGCTTTTAACAATTTAAGATTATTTATTATTTAATTTAGGAGAAAGCTTTTATAATAGTGGAATTGGAATACGAATATTTTATCAATAATTAAAAATATTATGACGAAATACAATTCTTCAATCGTGAAATATGAAGCATTATTATATTGAAAGCAAATTGAATTATTTTTTTACGCGTAAATACAAGTTTGAACATTTGTATTAATATTCCCACCGAAAATTTAAGTTTCCTTTTTGAATTCAAAGAATAATCTACTATAATCTTAAAAAAACAAATTTTTTTTATTAAATTTAAATATTTATTTGTGATAATCTAATAATTAGAAGTTTAATGAAATGAAAACTGCTGAATTCATGAAATTTTCATGAATTGAAATGAAATTTATTTGTATACATTAATATTTATCAACGAGATTTAGAATAATCTTACGTAAATATCATTTAAACGATACGTAATTATAATCTGGTATCAAAAGGAGTCAATATAATCTTCATATTCTCGAATAAGAAATAATCCATACGTTATTTTAATCAGTTTAGAATGAAACGATATTAAAAAATATTGTATAATAGCATAACTATTCTCTCAGTGTAAATCGGTGTTAATAATTTCCTTTTCTAAGATTTACCTGTGATAAAGTGCGTATATATGAATAACACGGATGTAATTATCAACCATAAAATGAGAAAATAATAGTAAACATTGCACAGTACTCGCTATCGTTGTTTGTTACGATTGATTATCATAACTAACAATAATATTCCTGTAATAATTGTCAGTTATCCGTTAACAACTCGTTAAATGTGGCAAATAATTGGTTGGAATATTAATTTTATTTTAAAAAAAAAAAAAAAAGAAGAAAGAAAAAAAAGGAATATAAAATTAAATCAAATTTCCTTCATAGAACGAGATAGATCTACTTCTTTCCACGATAAATCTTTCTTCAAAGTCATTTATAACAGTATCAAGAGTAATCCTGTTAAGCGGATGCTAATGAACTCCCTTTGAATCACTTCATTTGCAGACCATCTATGATCTAACGTTCGTAATGTTCATAGAGGAATTTTATTTCTTTACGAAGTGTTGAACATTGCACTGTTTTCCTGGGGTAATTATCGAGCTTTAAACGATTAACTCGAATTGTATTATGGTTCATGAAAAGAAAATTTGTACAATTGATCATAATTTCTTCTTCTTTATTAAGGTGAAGAAAATAATAACTCTTATCCTCCTCTATTCTATGTAATTATTATATTTCCAAGATAGAATTCGAATTATTTTTCAGAGGCATTCAATATCTCAAAAGTTTTAAATGCTTCAATCATAAGGATTAATGTTACTCGACTTTTCAATCTTCCAATTACAGAACAATTTTTCAAGGAAACACTTCCTCTCCCTGATCTTGAAAGAGATGAGGTTAAGCCAATAATTTAGAGCAAGTTCTTCAGTTTATTAATCTTGCATGGAATTGTTTTTCCGGTCTGTTTGTAATAAGGAAACGTTTTACAGCAAATCAATTTTTAACAAAGTTACAAACAGAGTTTGAGTTTTTCTATTTCACTCCCTAATAGTTTTAAATTTGATTGTAACGAAAAAGTATCGTATTCTTGGAAATTTTATTTATTTACTTGAAAAATCGAATGGTTGCTCTGTAATATAGATCCTCTTTTAATAAATTATCAAGTAAATTTATTACATTTTTCAAACTCTTTGTTTAAAACTTTATCAATAGAGTATTTAAAAAAAATATCTTTATAGTACATATCATTTTTCAAAATTGAAAGTAATTATGTGCACGTGGTAAGGACAACTGGTAAAATAAAATTAATCAATCTTCGCGAAAATAATATTCGTTTATTATCCTTCATTATTCTCAAACAGGCAAACGCTCTTTCATATATTAATTGCATTCGAACCAGAAGTAATCGTTATCAAGTAACGCAAGATCTTGCTGTGCGTATATCTGTCATCGGCCACGCAAGATTAAATTGGCGCGTGTAGAACTTACGCAACGGAAAATAGCTCGAGAAAATCGTTGGCTCGAACACGTTCATACGTTCACCCTCTCTTACCAAATGGAACACAAGAAACATCCTTCTTCAACGAACCGTAAAATTCTTAAACAAATCACTCCTCGGACAGAAATTCAAATCTCGTTTCAAAATCTCTCCGTATATACCTCTATCGAAATTGCTATCCGTTTCGAATATCATAGAAATAATATTACAAATCGATAAGAATCGCAATCCCATTCATCGCAAAAACAGAGGAATAAATTACGATATCACGAGCGAACGGTTGTCGAAAGAAGTCGCATAAATCAGGAACGATTAAACGGCAATACTTCGTTACCGTTATGAAAAAAGAAAAGAAAAGAAAAAGAAGAAGAAAGGAACACAATCACCAAATGCAGCATCGAGATTCTGGGAAGAACGAATCTTCGAAGAAACGATCGATTTCACGAGAAACGATCCTCCGCAACCTGCCGTTAAAAAAAATAAAATTTGAAAAACTGGGTCGCAGATCGAATCAATTTTTTAAAGACCATAAATTGTAACCGGTACGTGTACTACGCATACATTTATAATCTCGCTGCACCCGACCGATACACGAGTATCAGAAGCATGGACGATGCTTTACAGTCGATCGGTGTGCTGGCCGGACTCGATTCGAAAAGCGAAATTGTTGGGGAGTTGGCGCCGTGAGATCGCTCGACCTCGACGTGCCCTAAGGGCCTTGCAGTGAAATTGCATGCGTAATTACTGGAGCGTGGACGATACCACGGGCCGCATTGCATATATCCGTGTTAAGTAAATTAAACGCTGCCACACTGTGTGCTCGAGCGTCGAGTATCTGTGTCCCCTTATTACGCGTGTACAACGCGTGGTACACGGCTTGTACGTGGAAAGAAGTGTGTGTTTACATACGGAGAACCGTGTTGCAAACGCAGTGGAAGGTTGCACGGATTCAGGAACTTGAACATCGATCAGGGGGAGATAGGGTAGAATTTAGAATTACCGCCTCGTTTGCTGAACCGTGTAAGTACTCTCGGCCTGCGGCCATCCTTGTCTCGATTGAGTTTGGCTCAGCTATCCGGATCTTCGTTTCCTTTTTATTTTTGCATTTTTGGAGGGAAAGTAGGTAGTTTTGTTTTCGCAACGATGGTTGCGGTGGGTTGGTCTTATTGGCGGAAAGGTAGATATATTTCTTCTAATTTTTTATTTTTAAGCAGGATAAGAAGATACATACGTGTACTTGATATTTGATCAGTTTAGAAATAAAATTGAAATGGAGATTTTTTTTAATTGTTTTTAAAATCTTTGATTTGAATAACTTTGTTAACATGATAGTTTTGATTTGAAAATTAACGTTTAAATTTTCATTTTTTGATGCAATTGATGCGCAGTATGATGGTTTGGATGAATATGAAAACGAAATGTAAATTGTCCAGAATAATTCCATTTGGTGGAAAGTGAAAGTTTAGAATTTTGTTTTTCTATACGAATGGCAATCTGGTGACAGTTTGCTGTATTTTTCATCCATTATACTTGCAAAGTGATTTTTTTTTAAAAATTGTAAAACTGAACACGTACAAAGGTGCGTATTCCATATGCAATATACTTCTCATTTACATCAAATTTATACGTAATTTATTCAAAACACCTCGATACCTGTTTCGTCCATCATTCTGTCAAAATAAACTTGACGCAACTAAAAAAAATCTCAAAGAAAAAACAACTTCGAATTCCTACGAAAAAACGATCTTATAAAAAAGTTCCATATTAAAATATCAAGTTGTTACTATAATTTAAAATTCGATATTTAGAATATACAAATAAAAGTTCCTTCTTCCACCAACTGATTCAAAAAATGCAAATTTTTAACGATCATCATTATCAACTCCTTGCTCTTTAAGAAAAATATTTTCTAAAAAACGATACACGATGACAAATATATTTATTCTGCGTGCATATGCATCGGTTTGCGAATTAGAAAACTGGCCCACAAAACTCACAACAGCCTCCGACGTAACCCGAATACCCACACACCTGATCCCAGGTATTCCACGATTGATTCATTAGCGCCTCGTTACGCCTAGACTTTATTCATTCAACTCACACCGTTACCCCGTTACGCAATCCCGTGTCCACTTACACTTTTGGCAGCCGGCTGGTTCGTTCACCGACCAAGCCCTCCTCTCCAGCTGGATTTTCCGCGAACGGCCTACACGTGCACGATTCCATTCCCTCCGTGTCGCCTTCCCTCGAGAGATTGCACGCGTGCACCGAACGAGCGTGTGTACGTATACACAGCGTTCATTAGTCCACCAGTCAGCGTTTTGATCTCCCACCAGTTTCTATTGTGGCGAACGCGGGGACCGGGCCGGCAACAGGCCATCTTGGTAGCAGCCAGTCGTTGCTTAGACCTCGAGGACGTCGCGAGTGCTCCCTTCTCCTCGTGAGAGGATCGCGCGGATCCTCCTCTTACGCTTTCTTCGTATCTTCTCCTTCTATCATTTCTTTTCTTTTCTTCTTCTTTTCGATTGTGACCACTTCGAGTATATATGTGCCACAGTGCTTACGCTGTGATCCATCGATCGAGTGATACGGTTATCTGCATTTGGCTTACTTCAAGGACATGAGACTACGACCACGGGATGCCACCTTACTGGTAAATTATTCTTGGTCGAATTGTTTCGAGTTATTGGTTTATTGGATAGTTGGGGAAGATTGGCTGTTTCAGTTTGATGGGAAAGTTTGATTGAGGTTTGGGGATTATAGGGTTCTTGCGCTTTCGGGGTGAATTGATAAGTAGTTACGGTGTTACTTTGTCGGGGATTGTGGTAGGTAATTTTGGGTATTTGGGTTTTTATTTGTAGGGAATAGTAACTTTTTTCTTCGAAATTTAAGTAATTATATGATTGTATTTTTAATTTATAGAAATTTCTTGTTTTCTTTTGAATGTTTATAATTATTCTTTTCAAAAGTTTTTACAGAATGCAAGCGTTAAATCTAAAAGGTCTCCGTGTGCCATTGCAGGATTTAGGTGACTTTTTTTTCTTCGTCGTTGAAAATGAAGAATTTATTGTAAATATAAAATTGAATATTTTGAAAAATAATTTTATGCGTGGAGTAATACATCTAAAAATAATTTAAAGTACAATAATTTCGAAATCGTAGATATTTCATTTGAATTAACTAAATTTATTTCTTCGAGTCATCTGCGAATGCACTTTACACTGAATTATTCGCGTTGGCAACTGCGTATGTTCTAATACTTTTATCACTGATATAAAATATTTCTTAGAATGTTAAATTTCTATCCAGTTTAAAACTTTATATCCAAAAAAAAACAGAATGTAGGATACACGAATTTAACTCGATTCAATAAAAAGGATTCTGTACTAAAAGTTTCAGTTTTTATTATGTAACAATTATTATTTTATACATCTATAAAGATAAATAACTCTTATAAAATATTTTACAAAACACTTCTACATAACATGAACTTTATTCCGGACTAGATTCTCTATATTAAATTATTTTATTTTGTTTAAAAGTACGACAATTGGTAGAAAACTTGTAAAATATTTTATCCGGTTCAAATATAATTTAGAAAATTTCATTCGTTCTTACACTTACATAAACATTTTACTGACTAACTTACATGACTTTGACGCCAATAATACACTCTATATCACGCACGATCGAGGCCAAAACAAGTAGAAAAATTAGTATACAAAAACCTCAATCGAGATTTACTTGTTAAGCAATTAAAATTCGGATTGATGATGAAGCGAGATGAAAACAGAAACAAAGATAGAGCTACCTCGCTTCGCCCAACACAAGTCTTAAATTGTTTACAACTCGATAAATAAGCCTCAATCGATATTTTCGTGTACGTATAACATTCATGTTTATATTACGTTCTAACCTTCAACTGAACTGAAATCTTGTAAAATCCACGAATCGATATACCCACTAATATTTACATCCATCTACAGGAAAATTATTAACATCGTCATGCCTTTTTCTCACGTCCTCTGTTTATTCTTATCATTCAAATCCTTATCCAGAAATATTTCTCTCAAATAATCTCTCAAAATTCCACAAGTGTCCCTTACATAGTTCGATACAGTAAAGATCATCGAAAGGAATTCCCACGTAGCTCGTGCGTGAAATATTTCCGGCCCCGTCCACGCCAATTATCCGCAAAGGTTGCGGGGGCGAAACGGTTCGTCGGCGCTAGACACGGCCCCATCAACGATGCAACAGGTGCAAGGGTGCATTTGAATAATTGGAACGAACGGGAGGAAGGGGGATATTTCGAGCCGGGGATCGATACGAGCACTAGTTGCTCGATAAACAAGATATGCGAAAGTTGGAAGTGTGAGAAAAAGAGAAAATGTTTAAATTAAATAAAGTAAATTTTGATTTACATGAATTTGTCGACTTCTCGGCGTTAAAGTTGAAACAATGTGAAATTAATACTAATTTTCATGATTTTAAAAGTTTCTATAATGATTTTTTTGAAAAAGTAATCCTTATAAGTTTTTGTGTATATCAAAAATAACTTCAAATCTTTATTATTTATTTCTAAATAAAGTCATAATCTTGCGGCTATTTACGATTTTTCATGTTCTAAACGAAAAGATATAAAAGTTAATCAATAATCAGTTGACAATGAATTACAATAGTGGTAGAAAATTGGCAGAAAATTGTTTATCTTGTAATTATTTTACACACGTTCTCTTTATCTCTTCTTACAATTATTTCGTAAGATAAAATTGAAAAAAAAATATTATAAAACAGATAAATAAAATTCTCTATTTAAAAAGTGAGAAAAATTTTGCTATGAATCAATAGTATTCTCTATGCTTCGATATAGCATCCCCAAGTTAATGTTTTTTTCTAGAACGCGACACACTTGAGCCAAATTAAATTATTCCCTTAATATGAGGCTAATATTTTGTCTCGGCCTTTTCAAGATAGGAATTGCATATTTATTACCGGTGAAATTATCTCGTCGCACTTTCCTCCTTTTGCCCGTGAAAAGTGTTCATTCACTGGAAACCAAGCTGCATTCTTCTCGTCGAGGAGCGGCAACAACTAGTTTCGACCGATTTGGAATTTGTTCCCTGGCCCGGTTTCCATGGCTTTCAGTCGATCGATCGATACTTACCCTGAATAGAACAGATCAATCATTTCCCTGCGCTCGATATGATGGATATAACACAGGCGATGAGGTGACAGTTTTGATTTAGAGAGCAATTCTCCCGTTTCTATCCAGGATTTTTTTTTTCAAAATTAACTGGGAAAAGTAGACTTCTTTCCTTTAAAAAAAAATCGTTAGCCATTTGTTTTTTGGTAAAATTTTCATTCAAGTTTCTTAGTTTGATATAAAATTAAATTGTTTGTTAGTATCGAAATGAAGCTTTTTATATTTTTTAATTCTAAGTTGTATGAAAATAAATCATATGATTGTGAAAATAGATGTAGGGAACAAGAAACTTGTTCATAGTGTATTTTATTTTATATGATTTTTATAAATAAGTTTTACATATTCCATTCGATGCACAGAATATTTAATATTAATATAAGGAATGAAAGAAATGGAAAACAAATTATTTAAAGTAATTTGTTATTCCTCTTTAAAATATTAGAAGTCATTTTTGCAAATATTATCAATTGTTACATTTAACCCCCCCTTCCTAAATATCGATATTTCCTAATCACGATAAATTTTTAATATAACACGATCAATTATAAATAAAAATCCCTCCACCTTTCGATATCTCGATTATCTCGATCCATAAATAAAATTTCACTTCTCCTTGAAACGGCACCTAATTCACCAGAATATTTCAATAAAATACTTTGTTTCGAAGCTTTCACCTCTTGCCAAACGTGATGCACACGCACGAAACTCTCGTGCTCCATCGCCATCATCGAAGCATCAGCGTAACACCCGCGATAAAAAAAAAAAAAAAAAACCTTCGTACAACTCGTCGATAAACAAGCTGAGAAGGCGAGCAAGATTTCGAAACGAAAGTTTCCATTGTGTCAACCCTTCGAGAGACGAAACTTGACGATCTCTTCCCCCTCCCTCCCTCCCCCGCAATCACGAAACGGTTCACGATCCGATGCCACCACCACGGGCCACGATCCTTCGTTTCCTTGACTTTCACTTCGCGCCCCTGTATCTTCGATCGCAGACCGTGACTCGACTGTTCGAAAACTCGGCTCGTTTTTTTTTTTTTTTTTATTCGTCCCTCGTTTCCACGAGGATTCGTCGAAGTCGTAGTCGTAAGTCGGGTGTCGTCATTTTATTTTTCAGCAAACGTCGTCGAAAAAACGGAAGGGAAGCGTGCCATCACGAGCACGCGTCGATCGATCATTGATCGAGCGTTCGAGCGATCGCCGGTTGAATCCTCGATCATCGAACGCTCGAGTCGAATGCAGAAGGGATTGCAAGCAGGGTGGGGGTGGAGAGAGGCGGGAACAATTATGCCACGTTTGAAAGATCGATTTGAAAGATGGTGAGTCTCGTGACTGATAATGAATATTGATGGATGAGAGAGAAGTCGTAATTGTTTTCGACGCTTTTTGTTTTCCCAAAGTCTTTGTCATGTTCCGGATTTCGTGTTTTGGAAGTAAATTGATTTGATTAAAAATGAAACGATGAATTGTTTGAATAATTCGCTTCGGGTTTAATTAAAAATTAAATAGCTAGTCTAATCAGATCAATCTTATTGGGATAATATCTAGATCTTCGAAGATTGATAAAATGCCTAATTAGATAGACAATGGTGTCTGTGCAAATCCACGAAATCGTCGAGCATTCAATTCTCTTCGTCGCGATTGCAAGGCGATCGACAGCAAAAGAAAATCTCAGCATCTCTCTTTCTTTTTTTATCATTCATTATTTGATTCCAATCCGTCGCGATTGTTACTTCTGAATGAACCACGAACACTTTTATATGCCACAATCGCAACTCGCTTATCGGCAAAAACTTAAATTGACGCAAATTGTCATCGAGCTCAATTCGTTTAAATCAATTCGTCTCTAAAATTCTCTGAGATTTTATAATTCGAAAAAAAATATTGGTTTTGGTAATTTAATTCTTTGAGAGATATTGATACGTTAATTAAACATGTTTATTTGATTTAAAAAAAAATAAATTTCCTTCCTAGGTTTTATAAATATTATTTTGTGATTAATTATAAAATAAATTAGTAACGTCATATGGAATGAAACGTGAAACAAATCGGATTTTATTAAATTTATAAACTGCAGAAATTAGTTCACATCCATCAAGTTTAATATTCATATGAATTCTCAGAGCAATTTAATAAATGGAATAACGTTTGAAAAATAAACATAGGAACGAAAGCATATTATTATTCAATTTATTTCACTCACTGAAATTATATCATTGTTTTACAATATCTATTTCACATAAAATTGAATAAATAAACTTTCCATCCAGCAATTCAAATTAAAATCATCACGTACAAATCTCCACTATTTAAATTTTATTACAGTTATTAATTGCAATCACAAATTTGCAAAATTACTGCTTCATTTCAACAATCAATTACAATCAAATATAAATCACGATAATTATACCATAAATATTCAGACGTACAACATTTTTCTCTCATCTATTATATACTGACTGTTAAAAATTACGACAGTCTGTGTACATAGACACAATCATCTTATCTCGACAATCATCTTCCACCATGGATTCCCTATAAATGCAAATAAAAAATGTTTCTCTCTAAACTTTAAGCTCATATTAAAATCTCCATCGTTAATTAAAATAATTCCCCTATTAATTGGAATAATTACAAATAATACAAACACTACAATCATTACATCATCGCCCAACCACGTTACCTTGAATCTTCATCCTTGGCGAATATTCACAGTTCACGAACTCATTTCCACCCATTCTAAATTGAAAATTCTAATTATCCCATGCACACCAGAATTATCCCAGAATCCAGCTGTTGGTGACGAGGAAGCGTCGACTTAATTATAAACGGGGGAATTAAATCGACCGCGTAAAAACGCGTCCTCGGCTTACACGCGTCCGCATTCTCCACTCCGTGGTTACCAACCGTCGTCGATTTAAATACCACCGTACCAATTAGAGGGGTTAATTCGTAAGTGATTTATGGCCTGAAAAGAGGGAGAGGGCGCGTCGACCGTGGATTCTTGCGCAATCGTTCGTTTTATCGGCGGGGATTATTTATTTGGCGAGCGTTAATCGACCGTGTCCCCTTGTGCTCGCCACGTCGAATTCCGGATATTTGGGGGAACCGAATCGACTGGTTCGTCCCGGCGATAATTAATTCGTCGTCCAACGGTGTGTAAATCAACGACTACGACCTTGGTTCGAGCCAACCGGTTCGTGTGGTAGCAAAAGTCTGGCCAAGTCGTTGCTACCCGGTTATAATTTTCTGTATTTTGCGAAATGAATATTTTCATATGAGAGAAATGGATCTTTTCTGTTGTTCTTATGGAAATTTGCTGTGTATGTATTTTTTTTTAATTTTATTCTTGGATCATTGTGATTGAAATAAAGGATTTAATTTGATAAGTGCTTATTCGTGATAAATATTTGTAATAAATAATTAATTTTAAAATAAATCTTCTTTGTGAAGAAATTGTGCAAGATGAATTAAAGTAAGAAAGGTATTAGGCTTTGTTTTAGGTTAAATTTATTTTCTGTAATTCATTCATCGTTGCATTTGTATTAATTCTTTTAGTATTGGATGTTTTGGATGTGAACATTTCTCTTAGCTTGTGCAAAAAAAAAAGAACTATGTATTAATATTATTATCGTAGAAATTTCCTTAAATTCATGATATTTAATTGGTTAAAAATAATTATATATTATATTTATTTTTTTATTCGCAAAAATATAAATGAATCAATTCATGCTGATTTAACTTTGTGTTGCAAAGAATTGATTATACCAATTATGTCAAATAATCCTTAATAAGGATTATTTTGCAAACTATAGAAAAAAATGTGGCAAACCTGAAATTAAATAATTAGGGTTATTATAGATTTTTCCAGTTGTATTATTAAACTAATTTATAGTAATCATATGCACATTATTTTCCATAATGTATAATTTAATCGTAAAATTATAGTTACAAAGTCTCGTTTATATTAGGTAGATTATGAAATTTATTTTCATTTAGTGGAATTTCACTTTATTCAAAATTTAAATCTTCGAAATGGTGATGAATTTTTTAACGTAATCATATTTAATAGATTAATTTCAATACGTTACTGATAAATATATTCAATGAATAATTTATTTTTACAATTTACTGGTTCAATGAGGAAGCAATAAATATTGTCTTTAATAATTAATTCCTCATTGATTCATACATTTTAATGATACCCGCATACTGTTACTTTAACCCAGATATACCTGTTATTCTTCTGAAAGAATAATTGAAACGATCCTACATTCATAAATAAATTTTCCAATTTTTGCTTTTATTAAATATCCCTTTTTAAACTATTAAATTCAATCGGATGTATTAAAAATCAATAAAAACTTTATAATATTTATAAAAATATATTATAAAGATTATCGTTCAAATAATTCTTTTACATCAATTTTTTTTATAAGCGAACAAATACAAATAAATAAATATGAAGAAAAACGCCCATGATACTGCACTTGTTGATTGTCGAAAGGAATTTTGTTTTCGAACCTAGTGATTCAATTCTTGGCAAATATTTGAAAACGCTTTATTTCGGTGCTTTGTTGTTTCACCCGCGTTTCTTACATAATTCCACTCCCACAAAAATCGAGTTTGAGAATGAGAGCCATCCGAATACAGATCGTTTCGCAATTGAAGTGGAAATCATGGAGGTGATACGAGATAATATTCAGGTTCATAACTTATCTCAGAATTTATGAACCGTTGGTTTACTCTACTTTGATGTTCTCGAGGTTCTTGTTAAACTTACGGTTGAAATAACTAGAGGCTTTTGGCTTTGAGATGAAAATGACACGACTTATCTTGAAACGTAGTCGAGTTCGTTACTTTTGTAATTATGTTTACCGAGGAAACTGTGCTGTAGATTTTGTAATTTCTTTGGTATGTATACAGCCATGTTTGAGATAAATTATTACTCCATTAAGTAGTGGTTCTATTAAATTATTTTATAGTATAGTTGTCAATATTTTTCGTTAACGATTATATATTATTTTTTAATTTTGCCAAATTAAAAAGTTTTCTTTTTGTAAGAGAGAATTTATTTTTCACGTATTATTTTAAATTGATCATTCTTTCTTAATCTTCCTATCTTTTCTTCAAACAAAATAAAACCAGTAATAAAATATTGTATCCATTTCATCTAAAATTATCCATTTACAATTTGCATGAATACTATAAATCTTATAGTAACTTAGTAAAGATACAATTCATATAGTTATATGTTATGACTTAACAATTTATCATCAATTTACTTATCAGCAAAATACAATATTTTATTATACAAACAAATCCATCTAATTCTAATGTAAACGTTTCTTGGAAAAATCTTGGTCATACTTAAAACAAAATAAAGATTTAATACAAACAATACCGTCCTTGCTCGCATAATTGCGACCATGATATTCGAAACTGCCAGATTAGAAACGAGTTTCTTATTCTTCTCTCTAATTTACGTGTAACATTTCTATGATGTAGCCAGAATGATGGCAATGGCCAATTGGCATCTTCGCGTTGTAGCAAAGGGTTAGAGAATTGGCCAAGGATCAAGAGATCCTTCTCGAATTTTCACGAAAATTGGTTGGATAGTTTATTGGTGAATTAAATTTGACACCTGAGTCAAATTTAAATTCGACTTTTGGGCAAAATTCATGGTTGAATCAGTGTTTCTTAAATTGTTCGTCATTTATCTCGTGCATGATTTACGTGTACGATTGTCGGAAATTCGAGTTGATTCAAGAATATGACTGCAACATGCCTCGAATGTGAGTCAGTCTTCGCTTAAATTTAGCTCAACTTGCACTTAACTCGAGTTTAACCTAAATACTCAGATTCAGATACTTAATTCGAAGATACTTGAACTTCGAAATTTGGAATAAGAGATTAAAGTATTCGTGCAAGATATGCATTTAAATTAATATATCTGAATATGATTATTGTCTTTTACAATGAATTATGAAATATATATTTTTTTCACTAATAAATATTTATATTTGAAAATCGTTTAATTTTTAATTATTTCGCGATTATCTGAAAACATTTCTCTCTTAATCAGTTCGGATAATTAGTTCTACTGTATATTAAATAAGTGAGATTAAATTTCGTTACTTTATATATTTTTAGTTAATTATTTAATCATTTAAAATCTGTGCCACGAGAAATCACTTCGTTTTCATATTTAACCATTAATTATTAAATATAATTAAATTTCTGCAAATGCAAATTGATATTTCTACTTGATTGCATAAGTTGAAAGAAAAGGATGATAATAAGTGATTAAAGAAAAGAAAAATACTGCATTAAATTAATATTAACTTATACTTGTTATAATATTTAAAACTCTTTTTTCTTTTACCGTGCCATGCTTGAGAATTTTCATTGTTCTAAGGATTTTTAAAAATCGTTTCGAAACTATAAGAGGACTCGAAACTTTCAGGAATAAATGTTAGAATATGGAGGGCGTTTCATTGGAAATTTCTCTCCGTTCGATAAGTATCAAGTAGTTACATTATAGTTTCCGGTAGGCCAATTAGCTTCTGATCCTCGAAAGTTCCGGCTGCTCGAAGCAATTCCGCACATTTCATAAGTTTGCATTCACTTGCGGTTTGACAGCTTGGCATTTTTAATGACCGACGAAATTACCTTCAACTCTTTGAACGCATCGTGTGTCTGATAGCTGGATGGCCTGCTTGGAACTCGACTTCCGGTTGCTTTTACCTCTCTCTTTCCTTCAAACTTCGAAACAGGAACACGTTGAAACGTTTCGATCGATTCTGAAATGTGTTGAGATTTAAGGATGATTTATTTGGTAATAAGCTGTACGTGGAGCAATTTCATAATCGAAATTTGTTTGAGGATATCGAAATCAACCCCCCAAATTTTCAACACATTTTGAATATAATTATTTTGCTTAGAAATCTTATTTAGATAATAGAATAATGAAGCATTGAATTCTGAATGTTTTTTTAATTTAAAGTTTTGCTCTATTAAAAATAAAAAATCGTATAATTCATTAATATATCGTTAAAAAATAAAAAAAATGTTCATAAGCGATTAAATCATTAAAGTAGCGATCAATTCACGTATGATTTATTGTCACGAGGAAAAATGGTAAAAGAGCAAATTCGATTCGAATGGAAAAACATGATAACAGAAACTTTTCTTGAATACCATTGATAATATACCGTATAATTAAACGAAGAAAAGATGGAGAAATTTAAAAAGTAGAATAGATATCTCTTGGAAACAATTACGTATTAATGCATAAATGTAATTCTTAAAAAAGAAGAATATAATTGAAGAATTTCCAGTTACTTATACTCATACCTTTATTATTAGTTTCTCTTTTGCACATACTTCGGACTAACGGTTCCTTGTACATTGCAACGAATTATACATTCTATTTATGAAACATGATTTCTCATGTATTAATGAAAAATAACAAGGCACTACTGTTTCTAAATGTATCAGAATTAAAGGATGGAAGAAAAGAATTTATTTATTTCATTAATTTACATCAATTATATTCCTCATTTAAAAGAAGGAGAAGAATATTTACAACAATTATTTCCAATAATTATTTCTTATTATTTTAAAGAAAAATATAAAAACATATAATCTTTTTTGGACTCTTACTAATAAACCTCTTATACACTTATTTTCATTCTTCCAAATTTTATAAGATCATACAATTACAGAATACTCTCGCGCGATGATCGTGGTGCGAAAAATCACCCAATATCCTCTCCTCTCCACTCCTCTCCCACCCTTCTAATTTGAAGCGACTCGCCCCCACTAAAAGGACGCGGCAGAAGCGTCTATTTAACGCCACTTCATAACGCTCGAGAGAGAAATTGGCGCGCGGCAAAGCCCCGCCAGCTCGATGCAAGAGTATCGATAATCGGTACTCGGTGGAAACTTCGCAGACTATCGGTCGCCCCGTCGTCAATTGAAAACCGCTTCGAGCCGGGGTTATCGCGTCGAATCCCCTCCTTC
>NW_006264202.1:76191-76499 GCF_000469605.1 Apis dorsata | reverse complement strand
CTCCCCCCTCCCTTCCCTAGTGGCGGGTCCTTCCTCCACCCTCTCTCGTCCGGTTGTTCCATCCCCTCGGTCGGAGTCGCGATTAATGCGCCATTAAAGGAGATTGGAAATCCTTTCGTCGGGACTTTCGTCGTCGTCGCTTACGAACGGCGAAGTTCCCACGAGCTTCGACAGATACACACACAGTTGAGGATTTTGCATTCCATTTGCAAGGGAACGTTTCCCCACGGCCGCTTTTCATTCTCCCGCGGGTGCACTCCTCTGCAGTCGAGAGGGGGTGAGATCGCATTTACATGGAGCCTCGAGTC
>NW_006264202.1:74869-76120 GCF_000469605.1 Apis dorsata | reverse complement strand
GAGGAGCAGCGATACGATCGGCTTGTTTTTCCGGATACGGCTCCAACAGTGGAGATGGTCGCGAGAAGAAATCTGAGAATCGAGTTGCGTGAGTAGGGGGAGGGTCGTTTTGAGGGACGGTTTAAGACGCGGAGGAAGGATAACCGCAAGTTTTGTAGGACTCGAGGGAGAAATGGAGCAATTAGTATATGGATTTTTATGGCCTGTGGGAAGATGAAATTCTCTTTTGTTAAGGAGATCAGTTAGTGTTTGTGTAAGATGTTAACTCTGCTCGTGGTTGAGTAGAGAGTTTAATAATCGGAAGATATTGCTTCCGGTATATTGTAAAGTGAAACTTGTATTTTTAGTTTATGATTCTAAATTATTTTTTTGTATCATGGTTTTTGAAAAATAAATGAATCCTTTAGGATAAATATTATGTATAGTATGAGTTGATAGGTTAATTAGTTTGATTTTTGGATATCAGATTTGGAAACAGTTTAAGGAAGAAGATTCATTGATCAGATAATGATCATAATGAGAATTCAATCTAGTTGTCAGATTTGACAGATTGCATTATTTTCAAGTGAAACTTCCAGTTTGAATTTAAATGAAGTTCAGATCTTGCGTGCACTTCGATTATGCTCAAACTTCAAAGACTAACGTGAACGGACGTGGTGAAGTTTTAGCAAGGAAATTCTTGTGATACGTTCCTTTGGAAAGGATATTTGATGGAGTTTCGAGGAAAATGAAGCAGTTAGTGAGATTGTTTGAAAATTGAGAACACCTTTATTGAGAGAGTATCTTAAGGATCTTTGTTTGGAAAACAATATTATTCACGAACAAAAAAAAATTAGTACTAAAAATCAATACTCGATTTACGACAAAAATTTATTAAATAATAATTTTTAATTTTTTTAAACATGTTTTTAACATACTGCATTGTTTTTTGTCTCAATACAAAAAGACAAAAGAACAAGGCATTCGTTTAAAAGAAAATCGAATGTATTTGAACAAACAAGAACCGAGGTGTCTTCTGCTCTGTGCGTTATTTATATAAGATCTTGAATCGCTTGCCTCTCCAAAAAGCTATTGAACAGTCTGAAATCGTTGGAAGGTCAGCATTTATATTTGCACATTCCTTTCCAAGTATCATTACGAAAATATAATGTTCAAAAAGGAAGAATATATTACCATATATTAGAATATATTACCACAATAATTCATCTTATTTTTATTAATTATTTCAAGGATAATACGCAAGATAAAACT
>NW_006264202.1:72576-74638 GCF_000469605.1 Apis dorsata | reverse complement strand
TCTCTCTCTCTCTCTCTCGAAATCTTACTCCGTTTATATTTCGCTATTCCTCGAAACCACTGCTAAATTCAATCCAATTTCATCCCCCTACGTGTCTTTCGAATAACTTTCGAAACTTCCATTCTCCTATTCTCGCGAGATTGAGATTCTACTTTCCACGAGTGCACATACGAGACTCGTCCGTCTCTTGTCGGCCAATTACCGTGGAACAATACACGGCAATTACGCGAGCAAAGATTGAATACAATGCGAGGAAAGGAACGAAACTTCTGTTCACGTGGAAAACGTAAACGACCATGTCGAAGAATGACGTAGTACAGAGGGGTCAAGCGACTTCGACATTGAACTTGGCCCCGTGCCGGAAAGTTTTTAATTTATTCGACCACCCCCTCGCGCGATTCTTAAGAGAATCGAGGAGGAGAGTCGTTTCACGGCTTCTTTTCCCCCGATTCACATGGAAATACGTTTGTTTACGATATGAAGGGGAACCAGGGATCAAAAGTTTTGCTCCTCGAACTGCTCGGCGGGGGTGGTTGCTTGAAAGTTGGCGAGATTTTTCACAATCCAATCGATTCTGTAATGTCTCGCCCGTTAACCTCGCGATTCGAATGTTATTTAATGCTCGATGGAGAAACGAGGCGATGAACGGAGAGGAAATCTTTCGAAATTTTGATGAATGATTATTTAGGGAATAATAGATTATATGAACTTATGAATTGGTATGAATTTTTTAATCTTCTTGATAGCGATGAATCGATTCGATTTTCCAGTAATATTGTTACGAATAAATTGGAATGAATTATTATTATCTTTTTATCGATGTAAGGTTAATTTAATTAATGGTTTGGAATTTATTTAACGGATTCGAATCGTAGATATCCTAAAAATTTTATTGGAGGGGATGCTGTGAGTGTTTTTCCAAGACGTAAAAGGTTATATTCAATATTGGAATTTGAAATTTGGAAATTCTACAGGTATTACAGGAGATGTTCGCAGTCACTGAAGGTATCAAAGGAACGAGAGGTATTTAGCATGTATGGAAATTCTACCAATATGAATGGTATTTAGAATATGCCTAGCCTCTGGGAATATTATAATAACTTTATGAAAATGAATATTTTAAGGGTGGTACAAAAGAATGGCTATTACCTTAGAAATTTCAGTTAAAATCACAGCATAATTCAGAGTCTTAAAGATATTAAAATCCATCAAGTTTTCAAATTTTTGAGAGTTTCTAGGATCAGCTGTTGAATAATATATAGACGAGCTATTTCCCAAGGTCAGAGTATTCGTGATACTCAAGATCCATAAACTATTTCGAAACTTTGGAGCTTTAGAATCCTCAATGTCTTGGTTTTGATTACAATCACCTCTATTTGAATCCTTGAAGAATTTGATTGATCCTACGTACAAGGAGAATTTTAAAAAACATATGATATTTAACAACTTTTATTTACAAATTTTAAAAAATATAGAAACTTCAGAATTATTACAAGTATCGTTTATTTAAAAAGTAATAACTCATTAACTATATATACGCATGTATCTCCCTCCTCCTCTGATATATTCCTCGACACAACTTTTTAAATTACAAATTTCACTACTCATTTTCCGTATATCATTCCAGATGACCTACATCTACAACAAATAGCAAAATCTCATACGTTAATTAAGAGAAAACGAGAAGAAACAAAACTTTCTCGAATTTCCTTCAATGTAACCACACTTCAATTCAATTCCTACTCCTACGCCATATCCACACTTTACTTTTCACTCTATCCAAACGCTCTCCAACCCTCCTTTCCCAGAATCTCGAGGGTCCCGTCCGAGGTTTATACGCGGAAACCCGGTGCAACGTTAGAAAAACGATTTCTCATCGCCGCTTGAAATTTTCATGAAGGCAATCCGCACAATTGCGCCTAATCGTGGATCGATCTCCACACATAACCGCAAGCGAGCAGGGTATTTGCACACGACCAGATTGCTCCGTGTCTCGTCTACGTGTTTAGCTTGTGGGAAAAGCAAAACGCGTAATCGCGCTCCGTCTCGCTCGTTTAACGAG
>NW_006264202.1:64656-72331 GCF_000469605.1 Apis dorsata | reverse complement strand
TTTTTTTTTTTTTTTTTTTTTTTTGCCCCGGATGTATTTGACGCCGCCATTCCTGTGTCCTCTTCTCTTTCTCTCTTTCTCTCTTTCTCCACGTACGTCCTTCTGCACCCACTCTTCCCCCTCTCCTCTTTCTTCTCCACCTTCTTCACCTCTGAAACCCATTGTACACTCGGTCGCCGTAGTTTCTCAGGGACGAGTGGCGTGGGAAGGTTCGCAGGGCCTTAAAGTTCGCTAGCCAAGGTGCACGAGGCAGATTCTGAACTGGCGGAGCCACTCTAACCCAATTCGTGCAACGCGCGAGCGTTGCGCAAGCGTTCACGCAGGCCCAATTAAGTAATTAGCTGGTGGCTCGATTAATTCGTGGATTAATTGGGATCCATGGGCCCATAGTAAGATATAATTGTATATGTGCGAATTATTCTGTCTTTTTTTCCCTTTTTTAATCCTGCTTAACCTAGTTTTTGGCGAGAGGTTATATTGAGGAGATTATGGATAGGGGATCGAGTAGAGGTAATTTTTGATTTTGGATGCGTGTAGTTTTAGTTAATGATAATTCTTGCACGAAAATATTATCTATTTATCTGATATCATTGAATCATAATACCTTTGCTGTAAATAAATAATATTTACAGTTATAAGATTATTGATAGGAAATGGAAGAATCGTGTTATGTTTCTGGTCATAGGAAAAGATTGTAATACAATTTTAAAGAAATAAAAATTAAGCGATCTTGTTTATGAAAAATAATTAATCGTTCCTTATCTAAATTTTTCAAAACTAGTTTCTTTGAATTTAAATTTAAATAATTGTCTAAATTATTGCTTGTCTAAATAATTCGAATATAGTTTCCCGCCAATTTTGCACGACTCAATCATTGATAACGTTCTCTCTTTCCTTCTGTTACAGCCGAAAGAACTCGATCGTTCTCAGGACACAGCTGTCCGTGAGGGTGCACACCATCATAGGTGAGTATATTGGATGCTTGATTCGAATCTAACCACGAGCTCCCACGATCTACTTGAACGGATCATCCAATTCACGACGATTCCGTCGACCTCTAACCAACATCGTTGGGTCAAATCTTGCTCCACTTCTGTTTCTGATGATCGATAAAGAATCGTTAGTCACGTAACGAATATATCGTCGAATCGGCTACATTGGCTTGAATTTCGATATAATTGGTGTGAATCATCGATATAATAATAATCAAATGTGAAAGGTTAAGTGTATCGTTAAGAGTTTTACGACATTAATTCAATTTGTTTGAAAATTTGAGAAGATCAGATAACTATTCATGCGTATAAATTACGCGATAAAAAATTTTATGACGATATGTTATTTATTTTTTAGAAACGTTTCGAAGATTTCTTTGAACGATACGAATATGAAAAAGTCTTGGACAAATAGAAATCATCTTTTTTATCGACTATTAAAATAATAACAATAATAATAATAATAATAATTCAATAAATTCCTAATAAAATTTTAATTATATAATATATGAAAATCATGCGCGTTTAATTTATACGCGATTTCAAATTCTTGCACATCAACTTTATATCACAATAGATAGAATTAGATAACAAGGTATTAATAATTCTAAAGCGAACAGGGTAATATCTAGCAGCGAATCCATTATAAATTAGGAACATAACTGCAACATTAACTGCATTATCATCGTATTTTTGGAAGCCATTCTAGCCTCGGTTGAAACAAGCTAATTAAAGGTTACAGTGTTAAATAACAAAGGATAAGCATTACTCATTTCGCCGTGAATATTTGCCGAAAAACAATACGTAATATTGCAAACGTGTTGTGTGCACGGCATTTACAAATGAATTTTAGTTATCGCAAATGCGATAATAAACATCGAACGATTATTAATAGAAACATTTCACCCTCTCTTGTTAAATGATCGAATTACGCGTCATTTAAATTTTCCCGCGTTAATTATCGTTCTCACGAAGGATGCATAAATCAATTTTCGGGGAGGAAATAAGAAAATAAGAAAAAAAAAAAAAAAAAGAAAAGAAAAAGAAAGAGTTCCCTTGGGTACCTCTCGAAGAAAGCTTTAATGTGGAGTTACGGTTCGAGATAATTTCTTTTTTTTTTTTCTTTTTTTTTTTCATGAAAACGTCGCACGAAGTAATGACCGGTGTATAAAGTGCAGAACAGTGTAACAACGACAAAAATCGGCCTAGGGATTCGCTAGAGAGCACCGAGCTATTAATCACCGTGACAGGTGATGGTTAACCGCGCAATGTCCAATAAAAATCCGCTGACCACGGATTTTTTTTTTTCATCTCGCAGCCTGGATGCAAATTCGCAACGTTTAATTGCGTGAAAGTAATGATCGTTTACGAGAATATTTTTCGTATTGTGATTAATAAAGTTTGCATCGATATTTTTTATCTTCTTGCTGGAAGATGAGAACATAGGATACATATTCGCGATTGGAATGGGCATATAATAAATATTTTGGAATGTTTGTTGTACAAATTTAAATAATACGTATTTATTAAATTTTATTTAAATATAGCAATTAGACAAACTGAACATATGTAATAGATCTGTTCAAGATATTCAAGCAAGTATTTCCTCTAATTAATTTGAGATTTGAGTTAGACTTGGTATCGCATAGTTATCAAAATCAAGGCTTCAAAGTATAAATTATATTTTGTATTCGACATTTCTCCAGTAAATGCAATTAAATTCATTATAGGTTCAATAAATGTGTCATTATCGGTATATCATTCGGTTCAAACAAAGCCAACTGCAATACCAATGAAACGTCAAGATATATCATTCAAAAGGATATAACTTATCCTTGATTCAAAATTAAATTTTTTCTTATTAATCTATTTTAATTTGATTCTATTAAATTTTCTTTAAGAATAATCAAAATTGTTGTTTTACTTAATATTTTATTTCTCATATAGAATAGATTAATAACAATACAAGATTATACATATCATACAAAAATAAATTAATAATATAACAATTATAAAATTCATTAAATTTAAGAAGAAAATAATTTAAATTAATTTAATTTGTCTTCTTCTTGGAACTGAATTGTCTGAAATTCTAGGAATTTTAATAGAATGTAGATTACAAACTAAATACAATTTAGTATGCTGCTGCTTGAATTAATTAAATTCTATTCAAGAATAAATATTTCTGAATTATTTTTTTCATTATTAGAACATTTTTCAACTCGATATCAATTCCACCATTTTTCTTCGAAAAAAGCATATCAAATGTACACCAACCATCATCCAATCACACGAAGATTCAAAAATCCAATTTATCCTTTTTTTTCTACCATTACAAAGAAACTATTACAAGCCAACAAAGCCTTCATTTTTCTCGATTCTTGCTACACAACCGCAAGAAAGTCGCTGAAGGTCGACAATTCAAGAATATCCTATTCGTGACGTAATTGGAAAAGCGATTACGCTTAGCCGACCTCGCCGAAATTACCAATTTCATCGAGCAATTAACATGCTCGAAGCATTTCCACGAGAGGGACAGTATTTTTGCGGTTTTCTGCCCGTAATTATCCGCGAACCGTCGCTCTTCGTCGCCTTCGTCGTTGGGAACTCGTCGTGAAAACGGCTGAAAGGCGTCCTCGACGCTGGAGGCGGTCGGTTAAATCATAATATTACCCAGGAAAATTGAATCGTACGACACGCGGTGAGATTTCCCGCTAAAATCACCGTGAAAATGGCGGTCTTCGACGAAAACGTGGGCCGTGTCACCTTTTTCTGGCGCGAGGAGAAAGAGATGGCGCTAGGCGATCGATGAAGGGCGAAAGAAATATCTTATTTTGTCAATTTCGAGGAAAAGACAGGGAGGGGTGGTTGAAATTCGACGAGGAGAAAATGTAATAAATGATCGGTTGTTACGATGCCGCCCGTTGAAGCGTATGATTTCAAGATCGAAGCGACACATGTTATCTCTTCTCGTCCTGTTGGGATAAATTTTTCGTGGATATTATAAATATTTTGGATGTAGGTAATGGGATATTTGGTGTATTGATCGTTCTCCATGTCTGGTATAATTTTTTTTGATAAATTGTAAGATTGGAGAAGATTAATTTTGAATGAAATAATTTTTCAAATTTGTAATGCTCGATTTGGTGTGATTTTTTTCTGTAAATGTTGTTAGAAAGATTAAGAAACGCTCGGTAAATGGAAGATAGTTTTGCTTTCTATTAAATGAAAATGAAATATGAAAGTCTGTGTAGTCATTTTTCATATCTGATTTATGGTAGATATGTTTTGTCATTTGATTTATTGCAGAATTACAAATCGGATATAAATATTTATTTTAAAACATATCAAGTGGATTTCACGATTTAAAAAAATTAAATTTATAAATCAATTACTAGAAAATAAAAAAAATTTTATTGTCTTTTTAAATTTCACAATCTGATTTATATGTTTCAAATTTAATCAGATATAAAATTATATTTTAAGTGAATTTAAGACAATTAATATTCCAATTAGTTAGTATTTCAATTTATAATCAATATATCCGAATTTTGGAATTCAATATTTATAATTTCATATAATTTATAATAAAAATCTAATTTATATAGTAAATCAATCTCAAATGAATAGCAAATATTAAAAATGAATTATTCTGAATTTAAATTGGAAATTACCAAAGCAATATATATTTAATTGATATTTGGTTATTAATCTTTATTAAATCCGTTCTAATTGAGAATATTTCGATTATTTAAATACATCTAGATAATCGATATTTCAATTTCATACCTTCCAATTATTGATTCTCGTAGATTTTCGTAAGAATTATTTCATTATCAGCAATTATCACTCACTTCGTGATCTTTCATTCTCATTTCACATTATTCAATTACAAAACATTTGAAACTGAGATCCTTTCTTATTGCAATATACTTTATATGTACATCGGTATTCTTACAACACAAAGACAGTTAATTAAAACGACGAAATGTTTCACAAACTAACGTCGTGATCTCGTAATTCATTAAACGAAATTCGGTTAAACATATTCTAGTTTCTTTTCGAAACGCGACATGCACAATGGCCGCCTTTTCTCGTTATTTTTTAATGAGCAAAGATTTGTTGAAAAATAGGTCTATTTCTCAATATATTCCATTCTGATCGTTGATAAAAAGTTGCAATGAAAATTTTATCGCGACCCCTTGTTATTTTCAGTCGACAGCGTGACTACGTTGCCTGTAGAACTGTACCATATTGTATATTGCTCTCTATGTATGTGTTTGTACAAGTGTAACTGATCCTAAAGAAGTGCAATCGTGATTGTCCTCGTATTTTAATCTTGAATATGTTGTTACATCGTCTGCATCGTGAAATTTAAACTTATTTTATATTAAATCAAGCCTTTATACTTTATACAATTTTCTCTCGAATCAAAACAGGCATCTTGAATCTTTATAATTTTATGTTAAGAATATTTCAAAAATTTTTTTATTATTTAATATTATATATTTACTTACTTTAAAGAATAAAATTTTTTAAAATTTTTAAAGAATGAATTTAGATATTAGATATTTAATAAAAATTTAGAAATTGATTTCTAAATAGTAGATATCAATTTTTATGATGGAAATTATAATTTTTTATTCAGAATAAAATACAGTAAAAATATATCTTTCAAAAGTCATCATTCGATCATTTACAAATCTTTTAATTTCATTATCAAATTATCAATAGTCAAAAGCCAAATGATTTATTTCGATTAATTTTTTTTTCTCTCGAATGCAAATTATATCTTAATTAATAGCTTGAAGAATATTAAGGAGAAACTCATTAATATACAATAAGATTTGACTTTTTAAATTTGCATTTATTAAAAAAGATACTTTTATTTCCAGATAAGTGATTGAAAAATATTCTTAAAATTTTCTTAAAAATATCAACGTACGAATATTTTCTTTTGTCAGTTCTTTATTACAATATAACGATAGTTGACGCGTAAAGAATGTTAATTCGTTTTTAAATCACAATATGTTTTTAAAAAAATTCTTTCTTTCTAAAACAAACGGTAATTAAATGAACGATAAAACGTGTGATTTCTTGGCACGTGCAGTTTGTTATTACGCTTGAAATCGGCCGTCAGACTACCTCTAATTACATGCGTTTGATGGAGGTGACGAGTAATTAAAAGTGATTAAACAGTTGTCTAGAATGTCGTCAACGTGATGAATGTACAAGTTTTTGTAAATTGTACTGTAGCATTTGTCGCCTAATGAAAAGAAACTTCTCGTATTTCAGTATGATACAATGATGTAATTTTAATAGGGAATTTCCAAGAATCTTCTTTTAACTTATCATTAATATATTGAAACGTTTGCTTTTATTCTAATTCTTTATTTAATGATCATTTTATGAGATGATATCTGGTTTGTCGCAAATGAGATTCAAATGTCGCATAGAAGAATAATTCGTTCGAAAAATTCATCTATTTTAATTAATTTTATATTTAATTTTCCATTATAAATTATAACAATAATTTGATTTGATTTTAATTCACTAAGTTAGTTCATAATTATCTTATAAAAGAACACATGAAATAAATATAAATTGATCAAATTTGCCTCGAACCAATTAATAAAAATCATCCTTAACGCGAAATAAAATTATTCGATGATAAAACCGAATTCCCTATCCAACAACAAAAGGAAAAGAAATAGCTCAATTATCGTATTATAATTCGATCCTTTAATTTGGTGGGTAAACCAGTCGATGCAACGATGGAAAATGAGTGCGGGACGTCGGCCGCGGGAAACGCTAACTAACCGCAACCACGGTTTCGAGTTTGGCAAATCGAACGAGACGAAATTCACGGTTGTCTGGCCGTTCGCAGAATTCACCTGCGGGCCGTAGCCGTTCATTGAACCCTACGAAGGTGGTGGAGGAGAGATGATCGAAGGTCCAGAATAAGCGGGAGCGAGGAAAAAAGAGGACGCCGAAAGGGCGGTGGGAGGGCGCGGAAGCCGGCGTGTACCGTGCCGTTTTACATATTTTAACGGTGCTTCGTGTACTTTGGGCGAAACCTGCCGGGCCCTTTCGCTTATTCCCGATATTTCCTCGTTTCCTGACCGCATCTATATTTCAACGGGGCCACAGCCTGTCCATCCTCGGTGAGGCTACGATTAACGCTGAATATTATTAAAGCGACGTGAAATTAATGGAATCTGGCTATTTGTTTTAATTGCTAATGCCGATAATATGATGAATCGACGTCGATGATTTATCGTGTTAGAAGTATTGGTAATTTGAATCTCTTAAAGGAAATTGAATTCTCCCGTTTATCAATAGAAACTTCTTCCTTTTTGAACATATAATATATTTCATAATAAAATAAGAGTAAAGGGATTAATTAAAATGAATCGTCTTCTGTATACCAGAGATATGAGTGTATTATTCTTTCTTTGGATGAAGATGTAGAATGAAATATAATGATCTATAATTTATAAATATAATATCTCAATTCGGGTTTGTTTAAAATTAGTTCATTTAGAATTGGAAAGTTTTGTTTAGGATGAATATTAAATTGCGGTTTTTGCAAGATTGTTTTAATTCATTCCAAAGTATATATTTTGTTTCTTTTGCGGATAATATTATCTTCGATAATGGAAGAATTTGTTTTCTACTTTGTA
>NW_006264202.1:40492-64313 GCF_000469605.1 Apis dorsata | reverse complement strand
AAAAAAAAAAAAAAAAAAAAATAAGAAAAAGTAATTTGTATCCAATTGAGAACGCACGTTTCTTCTTTCACACGTTTCAGATTCAATTTTCTACCATTCCGTTTTTTTATACTTTCCATAATTACAGTACAAATATTTTTTCACGCAAAATTACACACAAATTTCTTCTATAGGCAATAAATTCGACGACCTTCTTCTTTCTCTTCTTAATTTGTTCGTTGTGCAAAAACAATCGACCCACCCGTCATCGATCGACGAGCGAACAAAATGGCCTCGCGTAATGATTTGCTCGTTTTAATTTCGCCCTGGAGCGACGCCAGTTCCGCTTGTAAAATTTTCAATCCCGTTATTAGTAATTCGCTCGTTAATAATCGCAACCTCATCGACAAGGCCACGGGATTTCGCGTTTCGTTCGACGAAATTCGTGATCGTTTCCTTTCCGAATCAAAGTCCAAATCGTATCTATTTCGAATCTTCCATCATGTAAAAATTTTCTAATTAATCTTTAAAATAAAGACTCGTTTCATAAAGCTTACAGTTCAATAATTTATTAAATAAAGTTGGAAATATTTATTCGTCTTTTTATTAGCAAAATAATTCCGAAAAAGAAAAGTCAAATCTTGAAGTTTTAATGTATCTCTTTTTTTTTTTAATATGCTCAGAAGTGTTCTGAATTTAGTGTTCTATCTTATTGTAAAAATTATTCTTAGATGAAATTATATTTCAAAAATTGTAGAATGAATTTATTCCTCCTACACAAATTTTCGAATTAATTGAATTTATCTCAACAACAAATGATACTTGATAACTTACATGGCAGATATTCAAGTGGATGGATTAATCGATAATTATAAAAACCAATTGCGTTGAATATGACGGCAGTTAATATATATTATTATAATTATTACGATAAAGTGAAATTTCGATCGCTTAGAAAGTTAGAGGAATATTAGTGGTTGTTGTTATAAAAAGCGTAAATTCCTTATTGAAATTACGATAATGTAATTTTAATATCGTTATAATCGCCTAAATGAATTGTATAAGTGAAGGTTTCTATAGGTTTGCCGTTAATATCGGTAGTTATAAAAATTGTCGATCTCGAGCGGAGATTACAGTAATCAGCGGCAATTAATGCAAGAACAGGAAAAGATTTCGTGCAGAAAACGCTTCCAATGCAAACTGTGGTTGGCACGCATCACGTGACACGTGGAATTGGATTTCGTATATCCTCAGCAACTATGATCTAATTTGTTCGACGATAAACTAAACTCCATCTTTAATATTTTCTTGGTATTCTCTTTAAAATTCTCCTCAATTAACTTGATAAATTACAATTTTTTTCTTCTTAATATGGTCTCAAAACTTTTTATTTTGCATTTATGGCATTAGATTAGTAACTTTGAAAATATATGAATATCCAAAAAATTTTTAAATTACAAAGAAGAGGTATTATATGCATTAAATAGATTGAATTAAATATAACATGGAATATATTTAATTATTCGTCTATTTCTTCGTCTTATCAATGAGAAACAAATATATATCATTTTTAAAAAGAACGTATTACCAGTAATTAAATGTTATTAATATTGACTATTTTTTAAGAGTGCCAGAAAGTTAATAGCCATGAACTAAATTTAAAATTAATTAGAAATCGTCTATTAAATTTCTCATTATATCAAAAAAACATTTTCATAATTTTCCTCATTTTTCCCCTTAATGGCATCTCAGAAAAACCCAGAAAAATTGATCGATTAACAATTCAACTTTCATAATTCCTTGTCACTTCAAATAATCGATTCCTCCTTCGATATTTTAATTGTTCAACTTTTAAACACTCGAAGTTGGATCTATCTTTGAAATTAATACGTTCCTACGTATTCATTCGATTAATTAAAAACTTGCATAGCATAATTATGGAGTTGGTAACTGGTCGTTTACGCGTGCAACGAGCATGCTCAGGATCATGCCAAGCGTAACGACATCTCGCGATTTTCCCGCCACTTGTGAAATCTTTCATCTTAGATGCAACACCTGTCTGAAAAGTATTTTCTTTTCCTCTTTTATTCTTTATTTATTTATTTTTTTATATACGTTCGATGTACTTCGTCGCCTCTCACGGAAATTGTCCAATTAAAAGTCATTCTTTTCTTAATGCGAGAAAAAATTTTTGCCCTGTCATAATTAAATTTTAATAAAATCGTATACGATATTTTTCATTTGCATTGTTTTATACTTGCGAAAACAAATTTTAAACGAGTTTAGGAAGATTTTTGCTTAGGATACTTGTATAGTTTATGAATGATAATTCTCTCGATTATAGTTTATTGCAATTGATATAACTGGATTGGAACAATATTTATATCTACTTATATCAACAAGAAAAATACAGATTACGGATATAGATTATTAAAATAGAGCGCAGGAATAAAACGTTAGTATTAGATAATAATGTATGCATACTATTCTTATACCATAATTAATTATACAACGTTCATGCTCATATTTTTTCCTTGTCAAAACAAAAGCTATTTGATTTGCATACGAAAAATATTACTTAACACCAATAATGAAAGGATTAACTATCACAATATAGAGAAATATCCATAAGTAATTATAGCTAATGTCTCATTCAATGACTCACTTTGATTTCTCTTTTTAGCAATAGTGCATAATAATAATAGCACTAACGCTATTGCTTTGCGTCATTCATCGAAAAATCTTTACTCAAGGCTATCCTCTAGAAACGCATTTCATTCCATCTCCTTAAATATTATATTAAATACCAACAAGCAACAAAAGAAGAAAGATCAACAATACGATAATTGCAAAATAATAAATAACGAAACGACTAATTAAAGACGGAAGGAAAAGATCTTCGACTTCGCCCACAATTACCTATCCAACAACATCGAATAAAATCACAAAGATGGCAAAGACCATAACGATTATCCCAGACCCATCTCCAAGGACGTTCTCGCTTTCTCGATTTTTGGTGTCGTAACCACGCATCTCGGCCACATCCTATCGTAAAGAGGCTCAATGATAGAGGGATCCCCACGAGGAGTTGCAACGCGTTGTTGTTACGAAGAAGCTTGCTCAACGTTGCGGAGGAACAGAGAGAGAGGGATCATGCGTGAGTAGGATAAAGAGAGAGAGGCTTCTGCTTATATGGTCACTGATTACGAAGGGGCCAAGGGCCCCAGGGCCTTGGGACCGCTATTCTTAGAAGATGTTGGTCCTTCTACCTCTCTTTCTCGACCTCGTTGCTTCCTTATCTTCCTTCTTCTTCCTTCTCCTCCTCTTCTTTTTCTTCTTCTTCTTGTTCTTCTTCTTATACGTCTGGCCCCCTCTCCCCCGATTCCGACTCTTTCGTCTCGTGTACGGCCCCTACAGCGATTCCTAATTACCTGTGCCTCGCATACGTCCTTCTCCTTTTTTTCGCTCTTCTACCCTCTCTCCTTCCAGGCCGTAGCAGCCGGCATGCATAATGCATTTAAAGATCGCGTGATAGCGACTGATTATGCGGTCGCGCGGGCCTCCTTTTCCGCGAAAGGAGTCGCGAATTTGGATCCGTGACTCGACCAAGGAACAAGGGCGTGGTCGTGCGAAATAAAGAAACAGACATCAGACAGGCCGTGATAGAACCGCATGAATGAAAACGATATTTTTGTTTCTTTTTCGTCTTCTTCTTCTTCTTCTTTCGTGAACGAGAATGGCGGTGTAGACGTTTTCATTCGCAGAAGCAGCTGTGGACCCACTTTGCAGCCTCGTTTGTCTTACGTTGAGCCGCGAAAAATAAAATAAGAATAATATGGAATAATAATATAGAAGATGAATGGTATGGAAATTTAACGAGATAATTTATGCAAGAAAGTTAGGATGACTATAGTTATCAGTAATAGTATATTAGACAATTTAATTTCAATCGAGATTACATTATTCTCACTTTGATGGATGAAGTACTAATCAACTACTTTTGTTCATGACATTTTCCTTGGGGGCTTGTGATCTGTTGTAACTTTCATCTGTGTTTAGAACGACGGTACACATTAGGTTAAAAGTATGATTGATTGTAAGTAAAGTCATCAAGTAATGGAAAAATCGATGCATTACGTTTTAAATTTTGTTTAAAGGAAATTGCTTGATATATGTGCAGACTAGGCAATCATAATATAATCATCCTTACTTTGATTATTTTCGTGGTTAGATTTGTCAGAGTGTCTTCTTTATCATATGTAGTATCCTTTTGCTTTATTGTGACATCGAAAGTCCCTTTCCTATTAACTATTTCGAAGCAAACTGAAATCCATCATCTGTCCATCTTCCTCTGGAATTTCGAATCAAATCAGAATGCAAAGAGCGGCCATTTTCGACGAATGCTTCTCGATATTTCCTCGAAGCAGAAATACCCGTTTCTGAATATGCAAATTGACACATTTGTCAAGAAACGTTCGAGATGTTCGCGTGTTAACCCGTGCCGGCACTTCTTGCTTCTCAATAGATATCTACTTCCCGTTATTTCGTCAGGTTTTAGCAAAAATTCGAAGGAATCTACACGGTCCACAACGCATTGTGCGATCTATGTACATACCGATAACGTGTGAGTTCCTATTGGCAATTCGTGGAAAATTAGAGGAAAAATGGCCGGAGCTGATAAATTTTCAAGCTTGAAATCCTTGGACGAAGAGCAACTGTGCTTGTGTCCTTGCGAATTTGCGAAATTGCGTGGAATCGTGAGTATGGAAATTAGTTCAATTGCACGACCGGCTCGAGTTTCATAAAAATCCGGCAAGGTTCGCGGTTTGCGTTTCCCTGTTCCTTTTGCGCGCCAATTTCCATTCGACGTCTTTTTCTCCTCGCTTTTTGTCACTCTACGGCGCATTCCATTCACGATTTTATTTAATCGAGAGCGAACGAGACGATGGAAAATACGTATTATTTACGAGTGGCGGATCAGGAATAATGAAATATTTTGAAATATATATTTATATATTTTAATGTAAAGAAATTATTTTAATTATTATTATGAAATTATTAATATAAAATATATTTGTATAGTAAGATATTTTTCACATTTTTATAGATATCTAGAATTATTTTGCATAATCATTATAATCTTCTTTCATTACAAAATTTTTAATTTCTCTTCAACTTCTCTTAATTCCTTGAATTGCATTTAAACCAGAAAAGGAAAAAAAAGAAGAAGATACAAAAAGAAAATCTTAACCTCTCGCTCAATTCACCCTGTTAAAATAACCCTGTGTCGATTGTAATCGCCGTTACATCACTGTCTCCAAACATACTATCCACGCCTCGCAATTGTTCAACGCAAACAGTCTGCTACCACTTACCCCGAACATAATGGAATGGTCAACGCGTTGGGGACGAAATTATTCGCCCATTGACATCGATACCAGCCAATTATCAACATTCATGCTGTTCGATAGAGCGTGCATCCGAATGTACGCCCGAAAACCAGCGTGCAATCACTGTACCAAGGGGATGAGAAGGGGTTGAAATTGCTATCGACAATATTCCTTTCCTTATTCCACGACGATAAATAAACAATAATAAATCAATCATCATGCTAACGTAAAAGAAGAAGTGATCATATCTCGTAAACGATCGAATTTTCAACCCCTTTTTTACTACATGAGAGATGATATGCTCTATGCACTTCATAAATCTTGAATCACCTTATTTTCCCCTTGAACTTTTTGTTTTATACGCACATCGCTCTTCTTCTATTCCCCATTTCTTTTACTTTTTTTTTTTCACACACACATATATATATATATATATTTCCCTCTTGTTCGTTCTCGTGTGAATTTTTAGCAAGCTGGAAAATCTCGACAGCCTCGGGAAATTGAATTTAGTGCGCCGCTGGTGAAATGGAATTCAATTATTAGTAATACGGGTGGGCCACGATTGAAAAAGAATGATAGAGTCCCCGAAAGAGCGGGAAATGACGAGGGGGATGGGAGGGTGGATAATAGGGATGGAACGGTGAATGCGAACCGACGAAAATTCGTCGTGTAAAATTAATCGCGGACTTAATTACTGGTTTTCCTCTAATTAACCCCGATAAATGATTTCAACCGAGAGGAAAGACCCATTCACTCCCATTCTTTCACGATATCATTCGAATTTTTTTTTTTTTTTTACTCTTTTTGCTCTTCTTCTTTTCTCGCGTCAACTCTCTTTTCTTAACTCTTTTCGTTTTTGCATTTTCATTGTGATTCCATCTGATACATTCGTAGGAGTTGTCGCATCGAGTTATGATCACACGTAAAAATTTAATTTCTTTTTTTTTTAATTTAATATTCGATGTTATATTTGGAGACTTTTATTAGATAATTATTTTATAGATCTTTTTTGTGTAAGGAATATCTTGGAATGATGCTAACGAAATTTAATATGAATAGTTATCTGCCATAATGCTTATGAAACTTCGCCAACTGCATCGACTTCAGAAGTATTTGAGAATTAATTACCTCGAGGATAACTCTTGAATGCTCTAAATACCTTGATACTGACAATCAATCTCGTTATAATTTTCAAAAGTGGATTAAAATTAATTAAACTATCGCGAGTTGAATAAATGTAATTTAATTAATATTTTTCTTTTCTCTTTGATGATACGTTTATATCAAGAATCAATGAACTTTGTTGGAATACAATTCTATATTATTAAAAAAAAGAAAGAAAGAAATGGAAAAATTTGAACGATCCTGATCCAATGATCATATATATATATATATTTTTATTCCGTTTCGTTCGATTTCACAAAGAAGAAAATTTGGAAGAGGATTTGGAAAATGAGAATACAAAGAGGGAGAGAGAAACATGTTCATCCCAGAAATGATTTAATCGGACGTAAAGAGAAGTTGATAATTAACGAGTCCCTACGGCGCGTCGACAATGCTTAACGTTGGAAACAAAAGCTCTCCCGGTATACCTAGCTGTTCCTGATCTTCCTACGCTAAACGAACTTCCGGGTGGCTTGTTCGCTTTTGCGCGCGCCTTCAGCGCGAACCATCGACCACTTTGGAGGCACCGTTACAGCGTAAGCGGCTGTAGACAATTTCCTTATCGAAATCATAAAAAAAGAATCGCATTCATTATAAAGGAAAATAAAAAACAACGGAAGAATAATATTTTTGTATATTATTTGTGCGAAATGGAAAAGTGTTTGTTTGTGAAATTGAAAAAGAATATAATCTATAGTAGAAAATAAATATTAACAATGACTGTTAATTTTTATTGTTACTATAGCAAAGATTTGAAAAAAGTTCCATTTCATAAAGAATAAATAACTTTTTCTAAATTTGTATATTTCAAATTTCAAGATTCTTTAATAAAGTATTATATTTCTATTACTTCAATGAGTTAAGCCAATGAAAAACAAGTATAGTAATTGAGACACATTGTTTGTCCAGTTACTCGATTTAATCTGTTCTACCACAAAACGAATTACCATTAAACCGAATTACATCTTATTTCAATTTTTCTTTCTCCCTCCAAATTGTAAATCACCCAAATAAGAATGAATTTCTCACCCGACCCACGATTATTTTAATAACGCCATTAAACAGCCCCCTTATGCGATTCACGACACAAATCTCCCACAATCATATCATCTCCATAAACGAAACGGAAAAAGAAAGAAAGAGGCAGAATCGTTGGCTGAATAAGGAGACCGACTGACCGACTCCCGCCCCAACAATACGTCCCTAACGCGAGGTATTATTATAATAAATGGTTGCGTGTTACTTGTCTGTTTCAGAAAAATTGCTGAACAGCGAGGGCCGCGAGCTGCGACGAGCTCTCTTCTCCCTCAAGCAGATCTTTCAGGTGGGTATACAATCCGCGATACCTGCGGGACCTCGATAGAGAGGGAGTGAGACAGAGTTTCGAAGCAACGGTGGAGAGGAAGCGAGAGAGTGATAGGAAGGGAATCGCAAACAGTCGTTGAGAGTTGAACGGGGGAGAGAGAGAGAGAGAGAGAGAGAGACAGTGGGGTGGAAAAAGATGAAACTAGGGGAAGAGAGAGAGGCAGACATAGGCTATTTTTACGAGAAGCTACTCGCTCGACGAGTAAATATTTGCATGGTGGTTTGAGCGAGTGCATTCTCTCCTTCCTTCTCTTTTCCTCCCCCTCGTGACCTCATCTCTTCCGTTCCCTTTCTATCCTTCCTATCTCGACAACTCGATGCCCTTTGTCTCGCAAATTCGTTATTCCTTGGCGTGGAACACGCACACGCCGCATTCCAAGATACTTTTTCTTTTTTTTCTTTTTTTTCTTTTCCCCCAATCCACCCTCGAACATTCACGTCTTTTAACCGTTAAAACACGTTATTTTTTGGAGGGAGGAATTTTTTCCTTCTCTTGTTTTCTTCTTCTTCTTCTTCTTCTTCTTATTGTGGAGTGAGAAATATTTTTAAGTAGAGCAGATTCGATGCTTCGTGTTTACGTTGATTCGCTGGAATTTAGATCGTGTACGGTATTTTTGTTTTAATACGATATTGATAGTGTGTGATTTGGTTTAAGCGTTTAATTAGAGGGAATTTCATGTGGATGATTTATCGAGATTTCATTTATAGTCTATGAAACGATCCATGAGTAAGTAATAATAAATTAAGGATAAATTATCATTGGATTTGTTTGGAAAATAAAATGAAAGAGAACGAATTTTTTTGTTTAATTACTATAGGTATATGAATGAATTTTTTCCTTTAAAGGAAATTGAATTTTTATGTATACAGAAATAATAGTATAATAGCGGAGAGAATGATTTTACATGAAAAAGGAAAAAAAAAACAAGTCGAAAATGGAATAAAATTTGTTCATTCCAGAGATTCATTTTCATTTAAAATTATATTCAGAACAGAATAATAAATGATTTATTGTGAAGGCAATAATAATTAGATTAATTAAACGAATCAAATTTTATGCAATTAAATTTTAACAAAATCAATCAAATTTATTAATTAAATATTCTATTATATCGATTAACATTTTATATAAACACTTTTCATTCACAATTATTTACATTAATAAATCCTTCTTGTATTTGTTACATTTACAGTTTCTCCGACTTATTAAAGGATTCTCTTAAAAAAGAATTTATGATCTAAATATTATTAGGTCGTTGAATTTCAAATATAAGAAAAGAAATTTAATTAGCGACGTTAAATCGATTGTAATGGAAGAGTTAACTTGGCTATTGTACTTTGCGAAACGAATTGAATCCTGAATTCGTTCATTTTTGAACGTGGATTGTTTCAACTTTCACGACTTCTTCCGTTTCCGGAACAAGAAGGGCAAACTGGACCCTGGCTGAGCGTGTTTATTCGAGTCGTACTTTTCTTAACTCTGTCCGCCGTAATTAAATCTCGTAATTAGCCGAGCGGGAAAGGAATTTTTCTTCGTGGCTGCAAGTTAGAAGGTTGTTCGTTAAAAGAAATTCCATTACACCGGAAGCTATCATTCTTCCCTCGTAAATGATGGATGAGTTTATTGTTAAATTATATTAGAATCGTGATGAATGGTGCGGATGTCAAACATTTGGATAGTGTATAAAATATTATTAAGCGTATTATTATTTTATCGATTTATACGTAGCTTAATGTTGTTAAGCTTTCATGTTGTTTGTTTTTTTTATATACTTTTTGTTATTCTTACTCAATCCGTTTTATAATACAATACAACAGAAGAATAAATAATAAAAATCTTTTATCTATATCGCGAATATCCGTGATATGATGTTATTAATTAACAAACTAGTCACCTATTTCATTTGTGTCAATAATATTATGCTTTATTGATATCAATTTCATCGAAATATTATAATGGCGATCAATGTTACGTACATGTTAAATTCTAAATTTATCATTGAAATTATCGGGAAGAATGTTATATTATCGTTGAGTGACAAATATGTTAATGATCGAAAATAAATCGTGTTGTAAACTGTCAACTCTATAATAATCTATAATATCAGTTCGTTTAATCGTTATACTAAATAGCACAATCAATTATCCAGCATAATCTGTCCAATCTATTCAAAACTAAGAAAGCAATCTTGTAAATGGAAAAAATATTTTTAAAAAAATCTTATTTTTCCTTTTTTTACATCAAATGCAAAAAGAAAATTACACACACGATTCTTCGTCAGAAGAAGATAAAGATTTCACGCTCCCGAAAAATCTCGCAATTAAATCGAGGGCAACGCTCTGCTTCTTTCGCGAAACAAAGGCAAACGTTTAATTAGACAATAGGATTGCCACATCGTAAAGATAAATCGTCGTAGTGGATGGTTGACGCGGGGGGAGGGCGTCTAAAAACAATCCTCGAACTCTTCCTTCGAGCAATATCTTATCGTTTCAATTATCAGCCCGACCAGCTGACGAAATTAATTAGAATCGAGACAGTCTCTCCTCGAGATCTCCACGGATTTATCCGTTGAAATCGCCCTGGCGACCTTCAATTTCGTTTCTAAATCTCGGCTAATCGTCTGTCGATGGACTTCCATCGGTCGAGGTCTGGCAAGGAACGGCAGAGATCCGAGATGATCTTCAAGGCAAACGTTGACAGACGAGTTTAATCAAACTCGATGATTGATTTATCATTATATCCGCGACTCGCCGCCTCCAGCGGCATAATTGGCTCCATTTTATGTATTTTATTCTGACTTGTTTATGGTGGACAAATTGTAGGTAATATTCATTCCGTTATCGGTGAAGTTGATTTGTTTTTTTTGCTGAATTTTTAAAAGTAACAGGATTTAATGTCTGGATGATAAGTAAGTTAAATAATAGAGTTAAAGTTTAGATAATCGTGGAATTATAGAGGAGTATGATGATGATTAATACGAATAAATTTGTTTCTATATAAATTTCTATCAAATATTGATTCAATATTGTGTGCATAAAAGAAATTTATATAGGAAATATTAGTTATTTAAATTAATATTGAAGATAAGTAATAAGTGATTTTGAGGCAAACGTGTTCTTTTCCATTTATTTATATATTATTATTTTTTTATTTCTTTCTTGTAATGAAAGTAACGAAAGTAGTTTAAGTTTTAATCTTTTAAATAATTCTTTCATATGTACGTACTTTTCATTAATTAAACTAAATAAAATTACCGAGTTTATAAAACTATCTTTTTAAAGTATACAGGAAAAGAAACACGAGTTAATTAGACGTTGAATTTAATTAAGAGAGGAAGAACAAGTGGTCCTCTATTTTTCCATCAAAACGTATATAAAGTGATATCATCGTACATTTTATTTAAAAAAATTTAATATATTCAGTTTATTATATATTTTTAATAAACATAGAATCACAAGATCACAAAATATCAGATATTACATAATAAAAATTAATTTAAAAATCCCTCGTTTATTAATTAAAAATATAGAATCCTATCGTATAGAATTCTATCGTTTCTAAAACTCGTTTCGAGACGTAAACATCAGTAACACGGCAATAATCGATTGAAAACACGTTTATTTATATACAAACGCGTGTAAATAAAGTCATTCAGCATCGAGTCGAAGACATCGACTGCTCAATACGAACACATTATTCTCAATTCCGTCTCCATTCCGTGAGGCGTTAGGTCGTAGAATTTTCCAAATGAGGGATCATAAATTCATAGGCGAACAAATCGATCGATTAGGAGTTTCGTTTCATATTGAATAAATTGGTTACACTTATATACTTACCATAAACTTTGATTTTGCAGGAGGACAAGGACCTGGTGCACGAGTTCGTGCAAAATGATGGGCTTGCTTGCCTCATCAAGGTTGGAAGCGAGGCTGACCAGAATTACCAAAATTATATACTACGAGGTGAGTATCCTGACAATTTGTCGATAAACTTGCAACGTGTTTTTCCGCACAATGTAGCTTAGGCTTCTAATAGCGTATAGAGATCGTTTCGAGTGTATCATCCAACCTATATTTTTCGACTTGACCACAGTCATAAATATTTACGAGGCAAAAAAGGGATTTTTATTTAAAAATTGTTCGAAGCTCATCTCCTCTTATGATTATTCTATTAAGATTCTTCCTTTTTTTTTTCTTTTTTCTTGGAAAATTAGAGATACCGAGAAGAGAATTTTGTATTGTATCTATCTCATAAATATTATTTGATATTTATTAGCTATAAATTTTGTTATTTTACTGTTTTAGTATAGATATTAACAAGCTAAAATTATTAGAAACTTTTTGCAAATAAAATGAATTAATATATATTGGCTATTTGAATGATTTCTTTGTGAGGCGTCTTTTTTTCTCTATTTTTTATTGCTTTTACCGTCTCCTTAGAAATCTTTCTTTATAGATATACTATCTCTATAGAAATGTTTAGAATTTAGAATTATCTATAAATAATTTTCCATGTATAGCTTGGAATAAATGTTATTCAAACTTTTTCTAAAAGGCAAAGAAAACTTGAAAACTTTCAAGGCACAATGATTTAAATCGTGGAAGAGAATAACTCGACAAGTCGAATCCCAAATCTCTCCTCGTATAATTTATTAAATTTTTCTCTATAGCTTTTTACATGTTATAGTAGGTATTCTTACAAATTTTAAACGGTCAAAATTTCCATTTTCTACGCAGCTACTAAATCTCAACGACACCATTTAATTTCCATTGAAACGATCACTCTTGCGAGTCATAATAACAAGTGTTCTCACTAAATACGAAAGCTCTCATAAAGCAGTGATAAGGTAATACCTAGGTAACGCAGCTAACCTAACGAGCTGACATCAACGGATCCGCAAAACCGAGTTTCAGACAAGCGACAACGTCGTCTCCTTTCATCATCTCCACCTCGTCTTTGAGCGTCCTCTTGTCCGAGGACGCGTGTTTTCGCGTAATATGCGTCTGATATATTCTTAGCTCGAGGTTAAACACGAACACAATTTTCTTGATGGATCGAATATTTTATCGTATTCGATTCTATATTAATATTATAATATGATACTAATTTTGATAGCCAATGAACGAAATAAAATTATCATAAAAAAAATATAATATACTCAAATTAAAGAAAGGAAGAAAACCTAACTATCGAAACAGTATTACACGTGATTCTATCCATAATGAAATCGTATAAAAAAAATTATAACAATTCTCTGTCATATTTTTAAAAGGACAACTCGAGAATATTAATTAGAAAAATAATAAATAATCATAATCACAGAAATCAATCACAATCACGAGATTGATCAATTTACAAAATGGAATCTAAATAGAGAATTTTGCCTCGAGTAAGGAGATTAAACACGAAATGATGAGAACATTCTAAACACGTTCTAATCACAAAACATTATTTCCTCCTGAAGATTGCCAACGTAACACAAGGTTATTGTTAGAGAACACAAGGCTTCATCTCATTCATGCCACGATTTCGTCCCCATTTATGTGTTAATCTCTTACACTCTTGCTCTATCATCTTAAATTAAACCCAACTCTCGAGATTCAGGTCTCATCGCAACCAAAAATAAATAATATTTCGGTAGAAACAGATAGGCGTCGATTTGTCCGACAATTTATGGAACGAGGAATTACGCCGTTAACCCTATCCTGTTTACAAAAAGTATCTGCACGCGGATTCGCCTGCGAAACCGCGACGCGTAGCAGATTATGAATGCACCCTTTGATCATGTTTCGAGTGCTCGTTGCGGCGCAGGCCGGCTCGAGTGCTTCGTAAACCTCCACGTCGGACGAACAACGTCGCGGGAAGGCCAATTCCGCGTCAGCTCGCTGCTCGGCCCACTTGTGCCCTCCTCGCTCTTTTCCCGGTTTCGATAACGAACTGGAGCCGCCTCTCGTCTTCGATCTCCGCCAGGACTTGTCGAGTGCATTTTATACCGAACGAGTCCTCCGGGAGTCTTCGAGAGATCTTCGAGGCGAAACTGAAACTTGCGCTACTAGCAGAAGATACTGCTCGCGCGGGAATGATGCTTTTTCTCGGTAAGCTGTTTATTTCTCTCTCTCTCTTTCTCTCTTGGGGAGACAGAACTGTGGCCACTGATGATACTGAAATTGAACGTGGGAGAGAAAGGAAGAGGGACGAGAGAGGAGAGAAAGGAAGGAAAAGATTCGATTATGGAAAAGAAGGAAAAGAAAGAGTTGCAACAGAGTTGTTTACTGATGTTAGATCTCGATGATTGGACATGAAAAGGCATGTATTAAGAGTAATAGAATTTTGTATTTTTGGGAAAAATATCCTGCAAATCGTTGAGAGATCTTTGGAAAATTTGTCTGATGCAGTTACTTTTTATTTCTGATTCTGGAGACTCTTCTTTAATTTGTTTGTTTATTTACGCGAGGGATAATCTGGCTTTCATTCATCATACTTCATTCTTTCATCGCTGTTATAGATTCTTATGATTGAAATTGAACAAAGGTTGTTTTTATCGTCTCTCTTTCTGATCATATTTTATCCAATGCTATAACAAAGTCTTTCTTCCTTTTGAACTTCCTTTTAATCAAGATCCGATTGTTTTCAACAGGAAGGAAGACAGCGAGGGAAGGTGCACAGAAAGGGGGAAATGGTGGTTCGGTAGCCGTTCAAGCGAGTCAATTAAGATTAAACGAGTGATGAACAACCAAAGCCCTTTGGATAAGTGGCAGATAATTCGTAAAACAATTCGGCAGTTAAGTTTATCACGCTTTGAAACGAGGCCTCGTGTCGGCGAGGTTGAAAGAGGCGACTCGGTGAGGCAATGTTAAATGTCTAATTTAAAGGATAGGGGACTCATTGCGTGTTCCTTATCTCCAAGTAAACAGGAAATTTATTAGAAGCAACCTGGAACGAACATCCAATCTTCTAATCCAAGTTTGCACGTTGAACGTGAATGCATTTTAGCATGTCGGTCTACAACATTTTACCACGTTATTGGCTCGTTAAAACCTCTGACAGTTTTGGTTTACCGGTATCTAATAGTAACTTTGATAAGACGTATATTGGATTCCAGTGAAATGCATAGTCTTTCTCATACGTTCAGTTCTGTGTTATCGAATCCTGAAAATTCGAATTAATATCGTTGAAGTTTTTCAGTAGAATCATTTGAAGCAGCTAAATTTATAAACTATTGTAGTTTTAAAAAATTTCGTGATTTTATTATCTAATAATAAGAGTATTATTAGTGAATTATGGGTTATATAGTTAGAATTTGTTTAAATATTCAATTAAAATATAGAAAAATATTTAATATCAATGTGAAATATGCTAAATTATGTAAAATATATGCATACGAGAAATTTTCACTTTTATGTCTTGTGTAAAATATTAATATGGAATAATAAATCACTTTTTGTATATTTATTATATTTTGTTTTATAATTTTCAATTAAATTTAATTTAAGTTTGCATATATTTTAGATCATCGCAATAAACCCATTACAATCACGTAAAATCTAAATCTTGATTTTTGATACAAAAAAACATTAGAAGAAAGTAAAAATTTTATCACGAAAATCCAGTCAGAAAGTAGAGGAAACCATCCCATTGAAATTGCTTTTTGTTTTATCCGGATATCTCAAACGGTTGCCGAGATATAAAGATTTAAAGTTTCCATAGCGCTTAAGACATAGCGCGAAAGTTATGAATGGACTCGCGACCCAGTGACCTAAATTTTTTTCCTGGAAATGCGTACGCTAGCAATTTCTAGGAATTACGTCTGTCGCTTGTCTGGAGTTTGGGGTAGGTCGGTGAGACGAGGTGCGAGCGAGAGTTCCGAGTAAGCGAAAAGGACAGAGATAGTAAAAGATTAAAAATTACCCTTTCCTTTACACGACGATATCTCGGTAACCGGAAATCGTATCGGCATAAATAAAAAAGCGTTTTAAAGGGTAAGGTCCCACGCTTCTAATGATCGCTTATTTGTTGTCAAAAAGTCAATATCTTCGGAGTTATAGCGATTCAAAGTTTTTGTAATTTTAATAGCGTTTAATGCATTTTTAAGGCAAGTTAGAGATAGATGCGTTTATTTTTGGAATGAATTATTGTTTGTAATAATTTCATTAGACTTATTTAGATTCATTTAACTTTTTGATATGTTTATGTCACTAAGTAATACAAGAATTAAAAAAGAATAATTTTTGTATTTATGCATGACCTATGTACAAAAAAGCTTGTACATACGTGTATAAGAAAATAATATAGGATTGATATAAAATGTAATTGGATTGGAGAAAAATATAAAATGTAATAAAATTTTCGATGAAAGATATAATTTAATATTCATGTTGTACAATAATATCATTTTATAATGATTATAAAGAATAATTCTTTCGATATTTAAAATATGAACGTGATATTTGATACAATATTTCTATATTCCTATATTTTCTTTATCGATATTTTATTTCTAATTTTATTACATTTCAAATTTATTGCAATTCGCATTAATCACATATATTCAAATTAATAATCCACACGAAGAAGAATATCGTATTTAATTTAAATTATTCCCAGATAAGAGAGCAAAATTTCAGAAATACGTGTTTTTACCTTCATTATAAATAACGTTCATTATAAATAATTCCAATTCTTTAGAAAAAAAGAAAAAAGAAAGAAAGAAGAAAAAGAGCATACGTATTAAATGATAAAATATTAAACACATTTAATCCCACATTATTTACGTAATCGTATAACATGCCCTCCCTATGTTCCGTTCTCTCAACTGCTCGTTACGCGTTCATCTAGCCTTATCGCAATGTAATAAATTCCATCGCTAAGTGCAATTTCAGTCAAAATAACTTAATATACGCCACATCCTCTCCGCCATACATTGCGAGCACCCGCCACTTGTTATCCTTCATTACTTTATATAAATCTCGGCCAAGAAGAGATTCCTTTGAATGTTGGGTTGAACAAGTCTCTTCTCCGGGGTTGATTTTAACGATGCTGTTTCGTTCGTGGTTAATGCATACTTGGACTTATTTGGATCTATTTGACTCATTACTATATATATATATATGTATAACTCATGTTGCAACGATAGAATGGTGAATGGAATTAAATTTGAATTATTTTGTTATTACAGAAATAATATAATCTTGTAATTTTATTAAACAATTTATTTATTTGTGAAAAGTAGACCGTTTGTAGACACTGTCTAAAACGATTACACAATAATACATTGATATACATATTATTACAACATTAAATTATTTTGAATACTTTTTTATGAATTTATTTATATATATATTTTAACTACAAATAGTAATAATAATATTATTATTATCTCGAGTTATAATGATTCAAATAATACGTCAGTGAATAAAAAAAAAAATTAATATCTTAAAAAACTTTATTCGATAGCTAGGTAATAAAGTTACGAGACGATAAGATTGTTCTCTCGCGAACAATAAAGTAGCGAGTAAATGAGACTCGAACGGAACAGCAGGGTTAAAGTTCGGAGTGGCGCGTAACATTCACCTACTTCCCTTCGAGGGAACAGATTTTATCGATCCCCCCGTGTCCGATTCGAGGAAAGAAGAGATTCATGCGTCCGTGGACTGAGAAACCGAGTTTCCGGTATGCTTGCACGCGGATTATGACTCTAAATCACCGGCGGGAAACGTTTTCTGTGCCGTTGGACGCGATGTCGTCGGAGTTTCCACCCCTATTTTTCCTCCCCTAGTCTTCTGCTATTCCGACTTTATTCCATTTTTTCGTTTTCTTCCTGCGTTCGTTCTTTCTCTCTCTCTCTTCTTCTCTTTTTTCCTTTTCCAATTTCTTCTCCTCCTTTTCGTTTTGCCTCGTTTCTCCGTCGACGAGAGGAAAAAGGAAAAAGAAAAAAGGAAGGCAAGCACGAGGATGCTTTCTGCAACTACGCAGAGGGGGCTGTCAGGTAGATTCTTCGCGCGGAAAATTATGGCTGCCATTTGGACGTGTGATGATGAAATTGTATAACTGAGTGCTCTTGTACGATATGTCGATTAGTTACGCCTTTGGGACAGGCGTATATTTATATCGTTGAAGATGCTTTTATTTTGTGGAAATTAAAGAATTGGAATATTATTTTTTATGGATGATTTAGGAGAATTTAGAATAGAACGTAGAAATTAATTTATAGATATAAGAAAATAATGGAAAAATACAGATATTCGAAAATAAATAATAAAATTCTATGCATCTATGCATAGAAATTTATTTTAATATCCGCAATATGCAAATATTTCTATCAAATTTTTTAGATAAAAGATGATATCACTAATACCATACTCTTCTGAATTTTTAAATTATTCAAATTTCTTTTTAACTTTTTAATTATAACGATTACTTTTACCAATTATTTTCCACGTAAAAGGAAAAAGAAAAATAATAATTTCTGAAAAATTTGTACAACAAATTTGCACATATAAACATCAAAAAAGTTAATATCATCATTTACGATATTGAAAACTGATGTATATTTTCTCCTATTACTTTTATTATTTTTATAAATTTTATGTTATTTTAAATTTCACGCAAATTCTCTAAGAATACTTTTCAATTTCATCGATGATCGATCACAATGTCGCGAAAGAACTGTGCCGATATTCGATGAATGTGCGCGCCGAATCTTTGTTGCTGTACACTGCTTCTAATTAAATTTCACGGGATAACTTATGGCCAATGTAATGATAACGGGTCGGCTAATGCAACCGTGGCGCGCTTAAATCGCTTCACAATTATTGTCATTACCTGTGCGATTGTGCCGATGAAGCGGCGCTACGATTGCGACGTCGAAACGTGACGTTAATCCGTGACAGTGTTTCTCATATTGTCACTGACTGATTCAGCTTTTTCTTTATCGATAACCCGCGTTCGGATTCAAATTCATCATCTTATCGATCGCACGAGTAACAAAAATATAATGAGAAAACGAATTATTTTATTTATTATTTTTCGAAGTATATCTTATATATTTTCCAACAGTTTTGATAATCAAAATTAAAATCATGTTCCTTCGATTGATCTGGATTATTCTTCGTCATCCTATTTATATCGTGGATTATGTGTAGATTTTTGAGTATTCTTTAGAGTATATTTTATATAGACTATAGATTATTGTCGAGTAATTTCTGTGTTGAACATCTGTCAGTTTCAAAATCAGAGATTTTTCTCGCAGATTTCCATTATTTCGACGTGAATTGGTTTAAGAGGATGGGTTTTATTTGCAGTAGGTAGGAGCGTGTGCGCGACAGTTCCGCCTTGGACCTTTGAAAAATGATAAGAGACATATCGGATATCTCAATGGTAGAGAGCACTTACATTCGCGAAGCTTGGAGTATTCTCATCATATTTAATCTTACAAAAGGATAACTTAAATAATCTTTTAAAATAATTAGTTATATATTTTTTATTATTAAAAATAAATATCAGATGTTTTTTTTTTAGAATTAAATAAAGACTGATAACATCAATCCTTATCTATTTTCTCTGTGCAAGAAATAAAGTCTGAAAATCACAGAGCATTTTCAAGCATTTTTAATTTATGATCATAATATCATGTAATACAATTACTGGTAACAATTGTAACAAATAATGGAATGCGTGTATCCCACTTGGTATTCAAAGACAAAAAACACTTATTCCTTATCCTAATTAAAAATCCACGTCTCTCCATACATGTCTCTCATTTGAGAGACACTGTTCTAAATGATATTTAACATGCAAATTAACGTCGCCTTGATATTCGACATGCCATGCATATAAATGATGATCATGGATCGACCCTTTATCTTTTTATCCATTAACGCTGTTTCTGTCCCGGCTCCATTAGCCTGGCCTATTTTTCGTCCCGTGTAAACGATATTCGGACGAATTGGATTAAAAGTGGCGGCATAAATCCTGGTAACAGGAAGACAGTGGAGAAATAACGTGGCACCATGCAAATTGCTAAATTTACGCGGTCGTGTTGTTACGTTAAATCACCATTGTGTGTATACCAGGGAGCAAGAGTGTTAAACGCGTAATGTCGTGTAACGTTTATTATTAGCATAATTACCGCATTAGTATGCTCTTTTTTATTGTTTCGGCCAACCATAAATCGCGACTAGAACCCGGAATCACGCTAGATAATCGCAATCATTCGGTTATCGTGTGTATGCGTTATTCGAGAAAGGGATAGAAGCGGATTTTTTCTTTTTTTTTTTTTTTCAGGAATGAGATAGCTACGAAGTGTGTGTTATTAAAAATTCATTATTTATATAGAGATTTCAATTAATTTTCGTATAAATTTCCGAGTCTGTTTGAACGAGGCAATCTATTTTAATATATTTTCACGTAAAGAAATTTTCTAACTTTTCACGCTTTGATTATTAGATCCGTCAGAAAGGTGGATTTCTTAATTAAAATATATTTTCTTTTGAGATAGATATACGTCAAAAAAAAAAATACGTATATCTATTCATATATTATAGTTATACTATTTATATTTATAATTATAATCTTGTCATATTGATTTTATCAGTCACTTTTATTATTTTTTTCTTTAAACTCCTTATTTTTAAATGACATCTTCCTTTCTCCTTCATTTCACACGTAACAAATATTACAGATACGATTATTATATTTAGGTATATTGAATAGGATTCGAAAAAATTAATTTTGAAATCCACAATTTTTTGAAATATTGTTATTTCCTCACACGTTTTCCTTTTAATTCGGATCCTCTTTATTCTCTCGTTTCCTTTTCTTCTTCCTCTTTTTTTTTTTTCTGTTAAATGTCACATGAAACGCGAGAAGCGGACGTGAGATTAAATTTTGCTAACGTGCTGTGTTTCTTATCGGCACAATTTATGAGCGCCCACCCTGGTCCGTGATAAATTTTCTTTCGAGATTATGCGCGTTTTCTTGTTCGGAACCGGCACAAGCGCGGAACAGTTTCGATTTCGTAAATGGATCGTAAATGTCGTTCGACTATTTTATTCGAGCCGGTTCAATTAGCATCGGTTTCTTATTGGAACGGGTAAAAACGGCGTGATGTGAAAGAAGTGACGGCTGCTCGGAAGAAAGTTTTGCGTAATTGTTTCGTGTAAAAAAAAAAAAAAAAAATATTAAGTATATATTATACTATAATCTTTGAACATTAAATATGACATTTATCGTTATAAATTTACAGTATACACTGTTTCCAGAATAATATTATAACATATATTTAATTCCTTAATACATGCTATTGATAAAGGATCCAATTGATCAGTTATAGATATATTTCTAAAAAAATTTTTAAACTCTTTGCATAGTTTTCATTGTAACACTACTCTTCATAAAATTTAATAAAAATGTTAATATTTCTTAATTGTCACACTGTTACACTAAATTTATCAAAAATCAAAAAAAGCTTTTGACAAAATTGATTGAATTAACTCTTATCATGAAACATGAAACATGATCATCACTTTAATTCTAATCACAAAAATATATATCCAAATATAAAATATTTAGATTTCACGTTACATTTTAAAAGTTTTCACATTAATATACCAAGTATAAAATAATGCCCCCATTAGATAATTTCTGCTGACCATAATTCATTTTATTTGTCCCATGATATTTCCCGATTTGATAAATGTACGTCGAAACTTCGATTTCCAGAATTGTGCGCAAAAGAACAGCCACTCTTTATAGACATACGTACGAACTTCGCCCTTTTGTGTAGCACTAAACAGCAACCAACCGGTACTCCGAAGTACTTCCTGATGTTTAATTTAACAGTCGCCCCACTGAAACTTTCGAGCTGCTTTTCATGCCATACTCTGTTACAGAAGTGAACAAATCTAAATTTAATACCGTGGCTGGCCGTGAAAAAACAGAGAGAACGTAAAACACACGGAATGGAAATTGAAATTTCATTGTATGCCTCGTTTGAAAACGTGCAGTATTATCAAGATAAAATTTTAGATATATGGAACACGTAGCTGAGAAACCGATAAAATTGGGTTTGCAAAAAAAAAAAAAAAAAGGATAATGCAATATTTGCAAATTGTGATAAGAATCAATGATTTGATCATTTCTTTTTCATGTTTAATAAATAAGTTAATAAATATCCTTTTCTAGTTTTTTGAATACGTGCACGAATTGTTTACGTTTTCCCAAATTAAATATAAAGAATGAATTCTTTTATGAATTTTAATTCTAAATAAATCAATGATTTCTCATCTTGAGATATTTCTTTTCTTTACTTTAAACAGATCCAGGAAAAACTTGTCTATATATTAAGCAAATATTTTTCATTCGACAGAAAAAATTCAGGTAAAATTAGAGAAATTTTCAATACTTTTTACGTAAATTAAATTTAAACAATAAATATTTCTATGAAGCTTCATTATTTAGATATTCATTTGTCACAATTATTCAGATAATCGATTAAAGAGTACGTTAACCAAGTAGAATGAATCCTGATTTCGAGCAATAGGGATAAAATCGATCGAAGGGAAATTTCCGGCTGGCCGATCTTTCCACGGAAGAAAAGTTTCATTCGATCGACACAATAGTTCCATTATCCAGACAGTTCTGTAACGCGTTTTCGCTGATTTAACCCATTTGCATCGGAAAACGTGGCCAATTCCACAATACGAAATATCCTATATAATGGTAAATTATTTTATGCGTATTGCACGAATTTCTGAAAGATTCAATTTTGAGCGATAAATTGAAATATTTGATGATAAAGTTTATAACGATTCGAAGATCATAATGATTTACGTAATTGATTACAATGTTTGAAAAAAAAAATTTTTAATTCAGGAACTTAGATTTTTAGATTCATTTCTCCATATGCATTTATGAATTATAAAATACTATTGAAATAGGTTCAAGAAAAAAATTGAAATATGTCTTAATCCATATGAATTTAATTTATCTTGTTTCTTTCAATATTTATAATATAATTCAATTTTAACTAAGAAAATATTCTTTTATATTCGATCGAAGGAATAAATAATAATAAAACAGAATCCTAGAAAATCAAAAGTTTAGTTATCTCGTAAACTTTTAATTACATTCTACGTTCATTTACATAGTAGCAAACTGTGCATATTTAATGTTCATTTTTATGCAGAACCAGCAGTCAAAGAGTAGCTAAAAATGAAAAGAAGCTGCGTTTAAATCGTATATAGTCGTGTGTGTAACTTATAAAGAGATTATTAATAAAGAGGCTGTTAATAAAATCTCTTGCAAAAATTATATTGCAAAATTACACGTTGGATTTATACTTATTATCAAATATTCTGAATCAGTACTACTTAGTCACTTACAATTATACGAAAAATTCTAGATTATTAATTTATTCTGTATCAGTCATCATTGTTAATCACTCGATCATTTTATCATCTAACATTGTAATATTCGTGTGCTGTTATAATTATTGATTATTTAATATCATAGATAAGATAAATTAATTTGCATTTTTAAAAAATAGAATCAATAAAGAATTTATTCCTCTTTCTTTCGACTGCAATCATAATTCGCCATGCAATCATTTCCGGATTATCGATGGAAATTAAAATAACCGTTACTTTGCGCGATAGGATTTTCTACGCTCGTGATATTTTCTCTAGGCGCATAAAATGTCGATATCTAATACGATACGTAGGTACATAAATATCAACGGGGAAAATCGAATTCTGTATTTTATGGAAACATTGCGTTTCGAATGGAAATCCAGTATCGATACTTGCTACTAACAGAATAACGACGTTTGGACTCTATTTTCATAAAGCACTCTACGAGTGTTATCCCGCTTTCCATCTGTCTTTTCCATTTTTCAAACGCAATACCGGGTCGCATAAACGCAAAA